>NW_026521091.1:1318827-1351327 GCF_001660625.3 Ictalurus punctatus
AGCATGACTCGCTGTTTTACAAGCTCCTCATACAGCAGCTTTTTGATGTCTCGCTTGGTGGCGCTCCGTGCAGCCGATACGCTGTAAAAGTCCGCAAGGAGCAACAGATCATCCTTACAGCGTCGCTCAAACTGCTCTAACGTGGGACAAATGGTAAACTGATCCAGGTTAAATTCTGTAGCCATATCTTATAACCTGCACACACACAAAAAAAAAAAAAAAAAAAAAAAAAAAAAAAAAAAAAAAAAAAAAAAAAAAACGCCAGACAAACGCGCCGAAAGAGAAACGGGACGACAGGAGGGAAAGCACAGGATGAGCCCCCAATTCTGTTACGGTCTAGGTCAGGCCGCAACATACAATAAATAAAGAAAAGGGTTGGCGAGACCAAGAGTGTGTTTGCTTTGTTTTATTCACCTTTTATATATCTATAGTGGTTTTCACTTCAGAAGCCGACCAGGCCAAAATAATAAACAAAAATACCCTCTAACTGTGCAGAAAGAAAACTAACGAAACAAGAAAAAGAAACTTACAAGAAACTGAAAACTTTACAATGTACATCTCCTCCATTTGAATTTTTGTTGTTGTTATAATGGTAATTGACTTTTTACTTACAAGGAAAGAAAACAAAATAAAATGCACCGTCTTCCTTCACTCCCCAGCTAACCCAAAACCAGGAGAAAAGCAGAATCAACATAAATGGCGCTGACTTCCTACTAACTGCTCTTAACCATGCACTATTTACACAGGTGCCTATTAGTGTGTTAATTGACAAAATAATATGTACATATAAACACAAGAGTATCACTCGAATCGTAACCGGGCAGAGCATAAACAAAGTCAAATCAGGCATGAGGTCATATACAAGTGAGATAGTCATACACGAAAAGCACTTCTCACTATACACAAAGCAATGGCAATGATCTGTCCTGGGATGGCGACTGACGAGGCTTAAGTACACTTCCGGAAACGTGCAGCCAACCAATCCTTGCGCACAAGGCCGGAGAAGGCGTGGACAAGATGTGATCATCCACTAGCAAGCCGGAAGTGACGCATGTATGTGCCGGGCCTACAGAAGGGGGAGGAGACAAAAGAAACCCATCCCACCACCGGCACAGACACACAAATGGCACATAGAGCAAATATAAATACATTGGAGAACGTAACACGTATATAAATGAGTCGTAGCAGCTAGAAACAGAAAGCCAATGCTAGTTTTCATGCTAGGATTAAGTATTTTATGTGCTGTTATTTAACCTGGTGATGTCCTAATGAAATGCTTTATTTTTCACTGACTTGATAAACATTCTCAAGACTTAGGAAGTTACTATTTTGAATGTTTGGTTAGATGTAGGCTTTGATTAGAGATAGATATGAGTTATAAACTGTATTAAAACCTGTTACGCTCTTACTTTTTCACGAAGAAGAACTGAAAATTTAGCAATGTACATCTCCATTTGACTTTTTGTTGTTGTAGTTGTTCTTATAAATGTAATTGACTTTTTCTTTCTTTTTCTTTTTTTTTAAGTACCACTTTGGTCTTTTATACTGAATGGGCAAAAACAAAACAGTCAACCAACAAATAAAGAAATAAATGATTAACATCTGGTAGAGAAAGGAGATGGGCTCAAGCCACCATTCCCTGAGTGTCACTTCACGGCGAACTCGCGACTACAGTTCCCAGAGTGCAGCGCGAACTACAAACATGGCCGACGAGGACTACACTTCCCAGACACGCACACATTTTCCGGAATTCTGATTGCGGACACCTGCACTCACTCACTAACACAGCATTTAAGAGGAAGTTCGCGCAGTACTAGCTCGTGAAGTAAACGCTCAGAATTCTCATCTCTGACGCTCACCAAGCCTTTGTACTCGTTTCTCGACCATGATTACCTGCCTTGCCCAGTGTTGACTGTTCGCCCGAAAACCTGACCTTCTTCTCCTCGCCTTCCTGTTTCAGCACCACCCGTGCTTGCTTCCTGACAAGGTACCGTAACGTAACACTGAGCCAGATTACTACTATAGTTTCACAATCACTTCTAGATGTAGACAAATTTTCCACCATTCACTCAATATGGAAGCTGTCTTGGAATTATCTCTAGGGCTGGGCTTGCATCATTGAGGGGGAGGTTTGTATAATAAATAAAAAAATAAAAAAGTAGTTATACTATTTATGGTACGGATTATGGAAACACTTTTCAATCAAACTCTTCTGAACAGTTGTACAGGCAAAAGACCTGTAATGAATATAACATCATTTACTGCAATAACTAATTAGAAATGACGTGGGTTTTTTAATGTTTTCATTTTGTTTGCCCCGGTGCATTATGGGAGTTCCATTCCATCATATACATGTCTGTTATAAATCCGTGTATCATTAGTTCTTCATGATTTCTTAATATTTGCATTATGGAAACTGCATCCTATTCTTTCACCTTACTTAAAGCTATCAATGATGCATTTATAAAGGGAAGCACAACACAACTACAGGACAATTAGGACAAGGAAAGTGAGAGAACTAGAATGAACGTTTATTTATTATTTAAAAAAAAATTACAACTGTGTTCAAGATCACAGCAAAAAGACAGTAGAGGAAACAAAGGGAAAAAATATTTCACATTTCCTGTTTAAATTAAGCAGTAAAATCACATGAACTGAAGACATCATGACTTTTTGAAACCGGTCGTTACATTTTTGAGTCAAACGGAGCAGGTAGTGATGAAGAAGCTGCCTCGAAAGATCATTTCTGTTCCTCAAAGAGTAAAAAAAAAAAAAAAACATTAAATCCTAAATGTATGCAAAATAATTATGTACATTTTATGTCTAATTACAGTGAACCTGACAGAGAGTGAAGCTCACAGAGGCGAAGCGTTCACGCTACAGCAAATTTCACCGGTTGACGCTAAACTCGCTCACTTAGGAGGTGCGTTTCTCTGTCCCGGGATATTCCTAGCACTGTGTGTGAAAGCTCCTGAGATGTCCAGCATGGAGACGTGTGTGTATGTTGATGTGTACACAGTACCAATGGTCAGGATGTACTGTTGTGTCCGAGTTTCTCGTTCTCCTGAAAAACACACACAGGCGCGCACACACACACAGTGGAATTGTAAAGCAAAACATTGGAATATATATCTTAATCACATCTCATAGTCCTTTTATCAAGTCTGAATCAGTTTGACTGATTCATTTTGAGTTGATTTGAGTCTAATCACTTTCTAGTGAGAATCAAATACTCATCTCAGTCTAGTTCGTTTGGAAGTGTACGACTCTCACTAGAAAATTATTTGACTCCGAATCGTCTCGAAACGAATTAAACAATCAAACCAATTCAGACTGGACAAATGGACTAATAGAAGGGAAAGAGCAACAGGAAAGAGGACAGCCTTCCTGCTGAAAGCAAACCGGATCAGAACCTTACATTAGATTGTTTTCTATATTTTTATTTTAAATCAGTTGTGTTGTTTTTCTTCTTTCTGCACTCGATTGAGGAAAAACAGCAATGATAAATAAATAAATAAATTTATCTGTCCAGCTTCCTCCTCTTCGTCCCCCAGAATGACGTGTGGGTGACAGATTGACAGATTTAAATAAAAGAAAAGAATAGAAAAGGAGCACCCTAAGTCTCTTGTATATTTCAGCAGCATGGAGTTGGTCTAGTTTGGGCAGAAATGATAAGGCTTGTAATGTTCTTTTGGTGAAGGCTTAACTTTCAAAATTCATGTCTGCATTGGCCTGGAATTGAACCCGGGCCTCCCACATGGCAGGCAAGAATTCTACCACTGAACCACCAATGCTTAGTTTAAATAACTAAAGACTTCGCAGAGTAAGCTGTTCAGGTAAGTATTGTGCTGCTTCAGCAATTTGGTTTCAGATTTGAAAAGGAGAATCCTAAGTCTCTTCCTTATTTCAGCAGCAGTCACACACTATATTTCCAGATACTGTATAATATTATAATATCTCCTCTCTGCTCAACACGCATGTAATACAGTCTACATACCGTAGAGCAGTGTTTTTCAACCACTGTGCCGTGGCACACTAGTGTGTCGTGAGAGATCGTCAGGCGTGCCTTGAGAAATTGTCCAATTTCACTTAGTCTTAAAATTCTTTTTTATTAAAATTTATTCATTATTATCTAATAATCATCATCATCATTATTATTATTATTTTATCATTATTAAATAATAAACCATTGTTGAGTGTCTGTGCTGTAATACAGTGACTGCCAGAGTAATGTAATGTTCGTCCGGGTGGCAGCAAGTAATTGCCTAAAGAACACACGGATGCAAGGCCGAAATGAGATAAAATAAATGGATTCCATTTAAAGGTGCACCTCTGGCAACAACATGTGCAAAGTGCCAACCCTGAGATGTTCCCACTCACAGAGGAACGGCAAGATCACCCTGCTGCACTGTGCGAGGTAATAGGTAAACATCTGAAAACTCTTGAGGAGAAGTTGTCATTTTATTTCTCTTCAGCCTCCACTGAATGCCTTGACTGCTGTTGGAAAGGACATGACTTTACAGGAGCAGGAGGAACTAACTGAACTGAAACAAGATCGTGGTTTAAAGCTAAGATTTGCTGAACTTCCTTTGGACAGTTTTTGGTTGACTGCTGCCAAGGAATTCCCCATTCCGGCCAACAAAGTTTTGACATTGATCCCATTTTCCACAACGTATGTGTGTGAGCTGAGCTTTTCAAGCCTAACTGCTATAAAAACTAAAAACAGAGAGAGACTGAAAGCTGCTGAAGAGCTTCGTGTATGCCTTTCTTCAATTCCTGCCAGGATATCGGCTTTATGTTCATCTAAACAGGCCCAGGTTTCACACTGAGTGAGTATAAATAAATTGAGAAACTATATTGTAATTATATATACTGTATTAGGCTACAGAGTGCCATTCTGTAACATTTTTGGTTGGTGGTGTGCCACAAGATTTTTCCAATGTAAAAAATGTGCCATGGCTCAAAAAAGATTGAAAAACACTGCGTTACACTACACAATTTAAGAAGCTACACTTACTTCTGCTTCCATTGTAACGCTTTTCAGTTTTGGAGCAACAACAACAGCAACAACAACAACAACAACAACAACAAAAAAGTGTTGGAACAAAATAAAGCTTATTTTCCATTCCAGGTTGCAGGTATTCGCGGGTGCAATGCAACACCGTTCCACACACAGATAACTCTTTTGAATGGTTAAATGACTAAAATCAGAAAGCGCCACCAGCATATCTGACAAAGATGACTCATGAACCAATTCTTTAATCACTAGCTGAAAACGACGTATTGAATTTACACAAACGTCAAATAACAAACACAACATTCTACTTTCTCATGAATATGGTATAGTGCATTGCTTAATCAGCAGTTTTTCTTAGAAAGACAAGATATTTAAATTGAATGAATTTAATGAAACCACACATCAAGCTGTCTTTTCTAACAGAACATTAAATTTAGCATTAGCTCCCAGTTCCAGAAAGTTCTAGCCAGACATTCAGGGGGAAAGAATCAGAATAAAATGTAAAATAAAAAAAAGTAGTGAAAGATGAAAGTGAAGGAATAAACAAGGGGTTTGTGTCTTAGTTGTTGAGTAATTAAAAACAAAAAAAAAAGGTGTGAGATTCAGCGTTTGTCACAACGATGCCAAACGCTCTGTGTCTCCCGACTATTTCTTTGGGATTGTTCCCAAACTGAGAAATCAAGGTTCTTCAGTCAAGCTTCCCCCACAATCAAGCTTTGGAGTTGACTCCATATTCACAATGACAATAGAGTCGACTCCAAAGCTTGATTCCTTTGAATCGACTCTATTCTCATTACCTGGTATCTACGAATTGACACCAGGTATTAGGAATCGCCCTGTTAATCATGATAATGATCCTATGTACTTAATATTGTGGGTTGTTCCCCTAACCTTTAATTCGAGATTTGTGCTGAATCGATTCTTGGAACAGTCGATTGCATTCAGTGTTGCAATCTATTTCAGAATATTAGCAAGGGTTTGAATCGTTATCATTTCCCCTGCTTCCATTTGTAGGAAGCTGCCTTAATCACGATGAACCCAGGCTACGCAGGCAGGACCGAGCTCCGGGACAACCTGGAGGCCGCTTCAGATCCGTCTCCATGATTGTGCCCGACCACGCCGTCATCGCAGAGGTGTGCTCGGGTGCCGTCATTCATTACATTATGTAATGAACGCAATAACGGATGTATTCTGGCGTGTTACAGAACCGTTTCACGTTGTCTTTTTTGCTGTAGGTGGACTTGTGAGCTGAGGGCTTCAAGTCCAGTGAGACTCTGGCGAAGAAGATGATTCAGCTGTATAAGCTGTGCAGCAAGCAGCTTTCCCGGCAGGACCACTACGACTTCAGCATGAGAGTCGTCAACTCTGTTATCGTCATGGCCGGGTATGTCCGTCTACGAACAGGGTGAACATATTAGGTTAGATTAGATTCATACGCTGTTTTTTCTAAATTGTTAATTAAAACTACCTATAAATGTAACAGATGTCTTGCTGGAATAAATCGAGCGTGTGTGTGTGTGTTCCAGGTCTCTGATGCGAGAGAACCCACACCTGAGTGAGAACGTGGTGTTGATTAGAGCGCTATGATACTCCAACCTGCCCAAGTTACTCAAGGATGACGCAGAACTTAAAATAAAATAAACTGATAAATAGTAAAGAACGCCAAAGCTTACATATGGAGTATCAAAGGTCATTATCACAGGATCACTGGAATCAGGCACTAGGAGGAAATTCCAGGACAAATTAGGAAATACAATTAACTGACATTTGCAAATTCTTTGCAACTAAAAAGCTGTAATTATATACTATATAACTTTTTTTTAAAGCATTTAAAGTATATAACATTAGCACCTTGTAATGTTATACCAGATGAAAGTAAAGAATCCTGGAACATCTGAACATCCATAATCTGAAAATCTTGAACCTAGTGTCAATCGAGTCAATCCAATCCTTCTTGTGTGCGTTTAGCGGTATTCTGTCGGACCTCTTTCCTGGTGTGGGCGTCCCCGAGCACGACTACGGCGTGCTTCAGTCGAACATCGAGGCAGCTCTATGTGCCCGCTCCCTGCAGCCCGTCTCCAGCATGACCGCCAAGGTGATCCAGCTGTACGAGACCATGCTGGTGCACCAGGGCGTCTTGCTGGTGGGCCCTACAAGAGGCGGTAAAACCACAGCGTACCGTGCCCTCGCTGACGCACTGCGCACCCTCCACGAGACAGAGGGCTGCGAGGTGAATCCCTTCTACAAGCCCATCGAGACCGACGTGCTCAACCCGCAGTCAGTAAGCTTGGACGAGCTGTATGGTGAAGACGACCCTCTCACACTGGAGTGGAGTGCCATCAAACCGTCCCTCGGCAGTGACATCGCCGACACACACAAGTGGGTGGTGAGTGATGTACCTGTGGACGTGCCTGTGCATTGAGAAAATTACCCCCGTGTTGGACAACAACAAGACGCTCTGTCTGGCTAACGGTGAAAGGATCAAGCTCACACCTTCTACACACCTGTTATTCGAGGTGTTACCCATCAGACACAGGTAGCACTGGTCCTAAAAACCATCACGAACAAGCACAAGCATGTCATTTCCAAGAAGATTTTTTTTTTTTTTTACGTTAAACGCGTTCCTGATGGAAAGGTCACACACAAACGTATCTTTAAGACTTCACTCTTTCACACGCCTATAATGAGCGATAAACGCATTCGAAGCATGTTATAAAGCCTCCGTAATGCATTACGCATAGTATTTAAATAAATATTATTATAATAACATGCACTACACTACATTATGAATTCTTAACGTATTGTTAACACGTCTTTACTGTGAGCGGGATGATGACCAGACGCAGGCAGGCTCCCGGGTACTCATATCCGTAGACGTACTGATACAGAGCCATTCTGGCCACACACTTATCCAGATCCACGTCCCAGTATTAGCACAGCTGCTTCTGCCACTCAAAGTTACTGCTCGAGTCCACCTACGTGAACACATACACAAAGACATGTGATATATACACAATCTCACTGTATACGAATTGGGCATTCTCGCTGACGATATAGCGTGGATAGTTTATAATGAGTGCGTTCATACTGTATAAACCTGGGAACTGATCTGCATATGCACTGCTGTCAGAGCTGCAGTTATTTTTAAAAGATTTATTAACAGCTTCTGACCAATCAGATCTGACCACACCCATGATTCCCTTCGCTCTGAAGAGAAGGTGTGTAGCTGTCTGTACCCTTTCATTGATGAGCTCGGTGACGATGTCTCTGGCATAGACATCCACAGTAATGAGAGCTGTGATGATGCTCTGATGTATTTTGGGTAAGTTACCCTGAACCAGAGTGGCCAACACATTCAGCCTCTGTATAAACACACACACACACACAGAGTAATACCCGTACATTACCACATATTACACCATTCACCATTATGTCATGTAATCAGAGAAGGAAATCTGAACTACAGTTCCCAGCAGCCACTGCATCACAGTCACATGACCACCTGCACCTGGATCACATTCCTGGTAAGCACTTGTGTATTTAGCCAGTTTTCACTGCACTCTTTGTCTCACGTTTGTCCTTCTTTACCCTTGTCCCTGGTGCTGTGTTTTTCTCTTTGGTTTATGTTTAGTCTTTGCCACAGTGATTTGCCCCAATGTCAGTGTCTTTTGTATTTTGTTAAGTTCTTTATTAAACTTGAAAAATCTGCACTTGCATCCGTCTCAACCTTCATATCGTGACACAAAAATATAAATATAATATAATATTATATATAAAATGTGTGTGGGGGTATGTATTAATAGAGAGAAAGGCATTTCTTCTCAGGGGGGAGGGGAGTAATCAATAGGAAGAAGGATCTGAGAGGGAACATGGACAAAATTAATGGAACTTTTTCCTGGTTCGGCCCTAAATTTGGGCCAGATTAAATTTCATCTGTACAAGGTGGACAATAGGGGAACATAGATCCAGTACCCTTAAACCCAATTAGAACTTCTATTCCAACCATTAAAACCATTTTTTATCTTGAAATCTAGGGGCTTACCCAAACAATAAACTCTAATCACCTAATTTTTAACCAACAAAAACTCCCTTTTCCAATGTTGAAACTTAGGGGCCAACCCTAACCCTGAACTTAACCATCAGAAACAAATAATATGTTCTCTAAACTGATCCTCCAACTCCCAATAATTAACCTCACCTAGAACGTCTTACATTTAGACAGATTTTTTTATTAAAGTCTTTAATTTATTTATTCATTTTCATATGGTTCATTTACGTGATTCATTTACGTATGATTCATTTTCATGAGATTCATATTCAAGTGATACATTTTCATGTGATTCATTTACATGTGATTCATTTTCATGAGATTCATGAAAATTATTTTTTTTTTAAAGTGGCAGAATTCGTTTTTAACACAATATATAGATTAAAAAAATTCTATAATTTATTTTCCATTTTTTTATACAACTGATATTTTCTCATAGAATGTTAAATACATATAGAGAAATATATACAGAATGAAGGACAAGGTTTTGTGCCTGTGCCAGCTCCCACACCAATGAGTGTTGGGTTGAGTCATCCCCTAACCTAACCCTGCCTGAGCCTTTTTATTAAAGGTGTTTAATTTAGTTTGATGTGGTTTAGTTTGTTAGAATGTGAATTTATCCGTTATATGTAGGCTAGCTAACTGCGTAGTTAACTAACGTTAGTCAGCTGACAAGAAAAATATCAGACTTTTTCCTCATTCCCTGCCTGTCCAAACCCTGCCCCCTCTACATCAGATACCGACGATGTTGAGACCAACTCGACCAGTGAAAGTTCTCAAGTGACATTTGAGTCATCCCAGCCCGTTTCAATCGGTGTGCAATCTTTTACAGATGATGACAGCCAAGCGCAGCGAGTTGAGTCTTCTCCAGTCTCTGCAGCTCTCATCCCGACAAGACAGTTTAAATCAGCTTGGCTACAAGAGTTCGCCTGGTTACGTTATGACAAAGGGAAAATGTACTGCACCTTTTGTGCTAAAGCAGGACAAGATATTGCTGGTAAAACAGAGTTCATTACCAGTTCGAGTCATTTTAAAAAAGAAACCGTAAAGAAGCATGGAGAGAGTACAAAACATGAGACCGCCAGGGATTGTGTCATTGCTAGGTCTGCCCCTCGTGCCACCCCAATCGTGAAAGCAGTGCAACGTGCTAGTGATAAAGTCACTGAAAAAGAGATGAGGGAATTGAAAATAAAATTCAATGCAGCCTACATGACTCTGAGCCTGAATAAGCAGGAATTGAATAAAAAAGTGGGAAAAAAGAAACAAATGACTGCACATTTAAGTATTTACGGTAATATGATTCAAGATGGGGCAGCACTGCTACTGTTGGCCCTTGAGCAAGGCCCTTAACCCTCTCTACTCCAGGGGCGCTGTATCATGGCTGACCCTGTGCTCTGACCCCAACTTCCTAACAACCTGGGATATGCAAAGGAAAGAATTTCACTGTGCTGTAATGTATATGTGATCAATAAAGACTCATTATTATTATTATATGACGTACTGAACATTGCACATATTGCACACTGTGTCTACTACTTTTATCTACTATCCACAGTCCAAAGGCTGTGGAGCTAGAAGGCTACGTGTGGGAATGACAAAAGATTTTTAAAAATAAAATAAAAAATGTATCAATACATGAAATTAGATTACACAATGTAGTTGAGGTTTACATGAATAAGCAGAAATGTAATCATGCTTATCTTTCCTATAGCACAAATGAAAAGCCCTCTCTAGAAGAGCAGATTTGTCAAATGAAACTTTTTCCTTCTTTTCCACTGCTACGGTAAACTAAAGAGTAGATATTCAAATTACACTGCTAAATATGACTAGCGTTAGCTACGTGTACTAGTGCAAAATAGTCCATCAAATGTATTAGCCGGTGTAGCCTATACACTAGTCCACTATCGGTCATATCGCAACTGAGAACATGCCCCAAATTCATTGCTTTAGTAGAATTTAATGGTAAGTGAAATGATAAATTGTAATGTCCTTAGTATTTGTTCAGTCTACAGGTCCTCTAACACTCTGTTAAATGAATAAATGTAAATGTACTACGACGTAAATTTTGTTTTAAATCAATTAATTCAGAAATTACACACAATGTTAAGTTGATGTAATTATCAACATTATTATGTCAACACAACTCATCAAAATAATGTGTACAACTTTAAATATTTAATTAATTCAATAAATTAGAATTTTTATATTGCAACCACACATTAAATTTAGATTGTGGGGGTTTGTTTTGTATCGCTCCGCTGTTAGAAAATACACGATGGTTGAATGTGAACATAAATGAGCAGAATGTAAGCTTGTGAAATAAATTAAACTTTATTGATTGCACTTTTGAGAAATTGGCATGACTTTGAATAAAAATTTACTGAAATAAATACTCTAAAACATTGATATACCCGAAGAAATGTAAAAAAAAAAAAAAAAAGTTTTTACATACCTTCTAAATAGGTCCCTTTAGGAGGTAAACGTTTTAAAGACGGTGTTTTATAAGAAACGCGCGTATTACATGCCTTCTAAACCTAACCCTTTAGGATGTAAAATAAAAATTTCTACAGTCCTTCAAGGCTGTATGATGTCGTTGTTCTCTTTTACTGAAAGAAAGCTCAAAACCTTCGGTGTTATTCGTTGTGGAGACTGAAGTGACAATATGTCTGAAGAAAATTAAAATATGTATTACATATCCTACCTTCTAACCAGGTTAATTTAAGGGTGAAAAACCTTTTTTAAAGACGGTGTTTTAAAAGAGTCGTGCATTTTGTTTAAACTATAAACAAGATTTCAGAAAATGGTTCGCCAACGAGGATACTTACACAGAACTATCGCTAAATACATAAGCTTTCGTCTATGCTTCGACATCCCATGTCCCAGCAGTACATTTATGACCTCTGATGACCATGTGGGTGTGCGGGGGTGGGTGTGAGAGAGAGAGAGAGAGAGAGAGAGAGAGACAGACAGACAGACAGACAGACACACACACACACACACACACACACACACACACACACACACACACACACACACACACACACACACACACACACACACAGGTGTTCTTTTGGGGGTTTTGCTGACCAGAATTCTTACAAATGTGTTTGTTAACGAATTAAAGGGAGTCGTGTGTCTCAGTGTTAAAATAATGGTTAAGACATTGTGGTTAAAACACAGAAGAAACTCTGCAACTATCTGCTACAATGTCTGCTCCGAGAAATCCGAATACCCTTAGAAGATTGCTGTGTATTCACCAACAAGAGGACCTGTTGAAATGAGAGAGGACCTGACTTTTGCTCCAAAAAAAAAATAAAAAAACCAAGAGGATAGATTGACAAATTATTAATGAAAGTAATGTAAAGACGTTGTTGTTTAACCCTGAGCAGGGCGTCAACAGCTCCAAAGATCGTGTCTTAAGTCCGAGGGTTTAGTTAGGAGGTAGAAAAACATTTAAAGACGGTGTTTTAAAAGAAACAAGTGTTTCATCCTTAATGGTAAAAAAGAAAAATGGCTGTACTCCAATATGAAATAAAACGGTGGAGACACACTGAGTACACTTCTGTTCCACAGTCTATAAGAATCCCAAAACTTCATGTAGTGTGGAAAAATATATACACCCTCTGTGACCCTGTTACTTAAGGTTTAAACATTATTATTTTGTGATGGCAGCAAGACAAAACGGTTGTGCATTTGGTATGTGGTGATTTTAGAATTAGGCCCCAAATGTCAATTATGATTTGTGTATGGTTTCGTCAGGCAAAGATCACGATGGTATGGAAAGAGTATACAAGAGTAATTGGGGTGATCTAATGCTTAGGACTTGTACAGTACTTCAACTCGGGAACGTCCCACCATGGCGTTCAGAGAGGCATTATCTAAGGTACACGTATATATAATATAGATCAGATCTATATTAGAAGGCGGTGTGGTATAACGTGAATCAGCAATAAAGTTCTCAGCTTGAGTTGTTTTGTTTGCGTGTAAAGTATACAGACAGTAGATATTTCACTGAGATTATGTTAATGAAAAGGCTGTGCCTATTGTACAGGATTGTTGTGATTGTCGTGCAGCTCTTGTAAGATGTGGTAAGGAAATTTGTGAAATACAAACACAAAGAAGTGGTGGTTGCTTCGGATTAAGAAGAAAAAAACCTGCCAAATTGATACGAGTGTAATATAAACAAATGTTTGTGATGCCTGTGAAAGTCTTTCAAAAGTGAGAGTTTTTGTGGAGTGTGTGTACATTTTTGGACCAAGTGTGGTCCTCTCTCAGATTGTTTGCAGTTCCTCCGGTGTAAACTATAACACGTATAGTTTATAACAAGTATAGTTTACACACGTTAAAGACTTAACGATCCTTGCTATTCAGTAGACGTGTGCCAATAATCAATTCCTCAACGTATCACACTGTTTAACACGCACAACAAAAAAAATAAATCAATGAGTGTTCTTTTTGTACTCGGGAGCAGCAGGCGAGTCGTGGGTGGCAGGTGCGTTGTGCGTTAGCAGAGGGCTTGAGTCTGTAGATGGATCCAAAATGGTGGCTGAGTTTTATGTATTATTAGGGAGCTCATCATGGTCAGGTTGTCCGGATTGGACAGGAGCACATTTCAGCAGGTGAGGACGCTACGCTGAAGGTGATCCGTGTACAGGAGCAGTTAGGAGGGATAGATGTTGCAGAGGGATAGATTCCGCCAGTTTCTTGTCGATGGAGGAATTCGAGGACGCTGCACGAGTCGCTCTGTAGAAGTGCTCGTCTCTTCGACCTGATTTTCCTGCATTGTAGGGAGCCGTGGTGGATGTGATGGTGTATTTGGAAGTACAAGATTGAGATTTTCCTGGTTCAGAAGCTGTATGTCCAATATCTGACTAGGTTTAGACTCGCCAGGTAGCGCGTAGGGGTTCGGAATGAGGGCTTGGTTTTTCTTCAGGCTCCCTCTCTTCTTCCTGAGGTTCGGCTCGGACTTCTCCTCAGGGACCGATGGGTACTGGACCATAATGGTGGGTTTCTGGCGGAGGTCTTGGTGTGTATGAGGCTTGGTGGCTATGATGGCGCGAGCACTGTGCATTCTCTGAGGGAGTTTGGGGCCGGGCTCGCCGTGCTTCTTCTTCCAGCGCTTCAGTTGCGTGCGTTGCTCACGTTCCACGTCCTGTGCCGATACCTGCAACTCCAGAACCTACAGCAAAAATCAGTCACAAAAATGAACTGGAATAGAATGTCATTCTACTGTACTTAATGTGTTAGGATGGGCTTCATTACAACGTCATGTAAAAGACGATGATAAATATTTATGAACGCTAATTTTGTAGAAATACGAAGGTGATGATGGATAAAACATGCTTGATCACCATGGCATGGGCTCGCATAGTTACAGTAATGACAGGAAATGTTACAGTAGTGAGAGACCCATCATCATCATACTCCTCCTCTTCCTCTCTGTTGTGTTACCTGGAGCACTAAGAAGCCCTCCTGCATGTATCTAGGCTCAATCGCTCTGAGGACCTCCATGGTCTCATACTGACCCGGACAGGCCTTGAGCTTATCCCGAGTACCAGCATGGACGTCAACACCACCAAACCCACACAGAATATCATTTTCACTCCTACACAAAGAAAGAATGAGAGAGAGAATCAACACAGAAAGAAAAGAAGGACAAGTGTGTGTTTGTGTCTGACCGTCACACAGGAACATGTCCCACACTCGGAGGACCGAGGCCCAGGGCAGAGTTCTGGAGAAGGCGCACATGAACCACTCCATCATGTAGAGCACCGGCTCGATCTTGTGCTTGTCCAGGTGCCGATACGCCACAGAACACACTCGCTTCACAGCGCATGCAGGATCTCTCCGTCCAGCTGAACTGCCTCCTGCACACATAACGGTTCACAATAAGCGCTATAACTTGCTGTTAATAACACAAAACAACTGTTCTCCTACACAGAGAAGCCCTGTTTCTAATAATACACTGTGCAGTGCAGAAATCTGGGAGGAAGAAATAAAACACGTAAAATTACAAAACAAAACTACAGCTCACACTAAAATACATAAACACACACTCACAATAATATAGAACATTAAACCTTAAAGAAAAAACTAAGCAAAACTGCCTCATGAACACAGCAACACATACACACAAACACAAGATGGCGGTGTTGAGTCGCCTCGTACAGCGGAGCAGGGTGGGGTTTGAAGCTCCGATATATAATTTCTAACAGACCTTATGATCTGTGTGGCGTTACAAAACTAAATTACCGAGTGCGAATGTTTCCTCTACAACTTCAGACTGAACTGAACTACATTCGCTTCAGTCAGATTTCAGTTTTTCACTTTTTCACGCCTGCAATCCACGGATACACAACTATAGCCGTTTTAAAAACGTGCATTCAGTCCGGTTTATCGGTTCTACTGTACTTCTATATTCCAATTTATTTAACTAGGCCTGTAAAAAGAAAAAAAAACCCAAACACATGGCAAATGGTACTTCTCAGCTTAATTTGATTGGTGAACAAATACAGTGATCTCAGTTGATCCTAAATGTCTCTTTCCCAACAAAATAGAAGGTTTAACAAATAAAAAAATGTAATTTCTCAGGAAGTTATTCAGTGAAGTAACAATGAACTATTTTGGCCCTTCAAAGCTATTCAGTGATGAATGTAGCCACCCTTCTTTTCAATAACCGCCATGAGCCTTCCATTGAATGTCTGTTTCTTGATCTGATCATGATCCATTTTAGCTGAATGGAGCATTGTCCTGCATAAAGATCATGGTCTTCTTGAACGTTGCTGACTTCTTCCTGTACCATTGTTGAAGAAAGGATCTTCTACAAACTGGCAGTAGATTTGGGAGTTCATTTTCAGTCCATCTTTAACCAGACGGAAAAGGTCCATCTGCTCCATCTATAGTCACTCTTATTTCATCGGTCCATGAAACCTATAAGGAACGGTCTTCAGGTATTTCTTGGCCCAGTCATGATGCTTCAGCTTGTAAGTCTTATGCAGTGGCGGTTGTATTTCAGCCTTCCTTACTGTAGCCATGTCTCTGAGCACTTGCCACCTTGTATTTCTGGACACTCGTGGAAGGTTGCAGTTCTGAAACATGGTGGCAGTGCTGGCTAATGGGTTCTCTCACGTTTTATTCTTCTTAGTCTTTTGCAGTCAACTAGCGCCTTTTCTTCTCCGCATCTTTTTGCCCCCTGTCGAGTATTCATCACAAAGCATTTTTGTTGGGAGGTCACACCTCAATAATTTTGGGATCGTCAGTGTGCTGCAGCCCCCTGATAGGCATTTTACAATTTCTGACCTTTTTTTTTTTGACCCATTTTCCTGAATTGGAGAAGCTAATAATTATGCAAACCTTATATAGGATGTTAATCACTTTAAGGTGTAGTGTTTATATGTGGTGTTCTCCCAACAGGTTATTTTGTAGACCTTGATTTTGTTTGATAACGAGCTTTGCTTTCATTGGTTGGCTTAAAGGAGGGTGGGACCACGACTACTCTACTTTTTTGAGCTTCGTCTTCTTCGCACTCTTTTTGATTATACTGTTCTATCTGCTTTTCATGTACAAGTATGTCCCTGTACTATTAAGGGGAAAAAGTGCATGTGCAAGGAAATGTACTACAAATATAATCTAGAATATAAACTTACACACATTTTTAACCAGACAACACCACAGGCTGTCAGAATGGCAAGTTTTATCCATGTTGGGCAGAAGGATAGACTGTTATCGTACCCATAATGCAAAGAGTGAATCAGCGAGCAAAAAAACACTGATAAGACCGATTTGAAAACTTTCCAGGCTGATATTCTAACGAGCACGCTTGACCTTTGTTGATGTGAAACTCTCAGCCTGCTATGGTAATATTTTATGACATCTTTTCATGTGACAACACTGAAGAAATGACACTGTGCTACAATGTAAAGTAGTGAGTGTACAGCTTGTGTAACAGTGTAAATTTGCCGTCCCCACAAAATAACTCAACGCACAGCCATTAATGTCTAAACCGCTGGCAACAAAAGTGAGTACACCCCTAAGTGAAAATGTCATTTTACAGTTCAACAAACTCTCCTCCAGCCCCCCAGTGCTGAGCCGCCCACAGAAGACAACGTGGTGTAACCTGTGATACATCTCCCAGCCTGAAGAGGGAGCACTGCTCAACGCATACGTGTTCTCAGTGGGGGGAGGGGAGGGACATCTGCTTTGTGACTAAGTCAAACTTTCTGTGAATATTTAACCGTTTGTCCTCATTCTCACTAATACGACTGTTTACAATATTATTCATATGAAGTTGGAAACTGTGCAGAGGTTTAATGTGTTTCTAACTGAAAGTACAAACTCTGAGACAAACTATTCATGCATTAGTGTTGCTCCAGCTTTTTAGTGTCCATCACACTTTTGTGTGAAAGCATTGCTGTGTGCACCATTAATCCAGAGTCTGTGATTAGATTATCCACATCATGTTCAAATAAATATTTCTATAGTAAACGCTTTAGAGCGGGGAAGCCTTACTGTGGTCCTGTAAGATTACAGTCCAGTACAGTTTGGGAATTTTCCTGAATCACACCCGATTTAAGTCCTCGGGTCATTAGGTAGGAGTGTTAGATGAGAAATCATCACACTGTGCATGATCACAGGAATTCAGGACCAGAGCCAGGCTCCCCTGATTCATAAATTAATTGTTGATGACCTTAAAGTAATTCCCAGTGAAGATTTATCATCTTTTTACAAGCATCCTTTTCACATGTAAGAAAAATAGAAATCACAGTGATTTGTACATTTGTGCTCTGCATTTCTTTCAGAGCCGTGGGACTGAATTGTCGTGTATATAGGCAGTTTTTTTGTGCTCTGAAATTGAACAGGACTTTTGAGAAGATAGCTGCTCATGGTTTAATTCACTTTTAAAAAGGGACTGACAATATGAAGTGAGCGTACGTGTATCAAAAGGTGGTTGTGTTGAAGAAACCTTGTTGACCGATCTTTGCTAACTTGCTCTGTCTGTGTGTGTGTGTTTACTGGTACAACAGTGGTAGCAGATTTGCAGAGCCGAGCTTACAGTAACGAAGACGCTGAAGTGTACTTGTTTGGAAGATGTGGAAACTCAAGTCTTACATGTTAGCACAAACATGTCTTTTTCCTTTATTAGGGAATTTGTACTTTTGGACATTATTTGAAAGATATCATGCTTGTGAAATGTGCTTTGCGTGTTATTCATGTTCAACTGGTTGTACTGGGCTTAGATTTGTGTCTTTTTGAATCATTTACACTCTATGGCACCTTTTTACGGTCTTGCTGTATGGGCTGTGTTCCAATTGATCCGTGTTTGATCATTTCCTCCATTCGCTCAAACATTGTGTTTGAGAAGGCCTTCTTAGTTGAACGGTTGTTTTCCTCAGCTCTGGATTTAGCTGTAGGGCCCAGAGGTTTTTGGAGTTTGAAGAGGAGGCAATAAAAGATTTGGAACACAGCCCTGTTTTCCTTTCCGAGGTTCCCCGGCTTTTTCCGTCACCAGTCACCTCCTAGCCGAGCTCAATTCTGCTGCAGTTTTTTAGCCACAAGCTGCTGGTGCTTGACTTCTGAGGCCTTATCCTGTTAAGCGGCCGCACTATGGCAAAAAGGAGAGTTCAGTATGCTGACTGTATGAGCTTCAGTTGAATGTGTATGTGGTCGAACTCTTGGTAGGACAGTCCAGTATATTACAGACGAACACAGACGAAAACATCCACAAGGCTTCTACTAAATATTGTTGAATGTCCGCTCGTATGCATCTCTCCAACAATGTCACGTCCTATCGAGAGTTTCAGTCGATGTTTATAATCTCACCCAATGGGATTTTTTTACTCTGGTGTAATTTTCTTGACCACTTTAACGCAGCATCTCTGGTGTTACTTTTGTCAAAAATGTAGAACACCAGAGACGAGGCAATGACGACGTGATCTCGTTCCTTCGTGTGTTTTTGCCTCAGATTCTGGCGACTGTTCAGACTCGGTTTGTAGCGAAATTTCAAATCCACAAATGCCTTGAACAACGTACATTTTCAACAATCCGTTTAAATCGACTGGTCCATTTCCGCTGCACGGTGGATTTGAAGGATGCACTGTGATCAGTGTGGCGACGTCTGGGAATCGAGTTACTGAAAAGGCCACGAGTTGGAGGGTACATTTAGTTTCTAAGGACATCTGGGCTCTTGGTGTCTTTTGGATAGGAACTGCAAAACTTTTTCTATAAGGGTGAAACCAGATGCATTCTTAGATTCTTCAGCTGTAGACAGTTTATCTTGCTTACTGCATTGACATATGAAGTTTGGACGGGTTCTGTAGAAAGAGATTAACATGAAGGGGGAAAAAACAATAAAAAAAAAAATACTGAAAGTGAATTTGTCCTGGATTGTTATATTTATTATTTTCCATTGGGATGTCAAAAGCTTCTTCAACTTGGCCACAAATCTAACAAAGCCAGGTACATTGTCAAGTATTGCCCCAAAATACCTCTATGGTAGATAGATGTGCTCACTGATCACTTGTACATGTGCTCATTCATACAATTATCCAATCAGCCAATCATATGGCAACACCACAATGTACAACATCAAGCAGGATCAGATGAAGAGCTTCAGTCAATATTCACATGAAACACCAGAATGTAATCCAGTGATTTTATCCGTGGCATGGTTGTAGATTCTAAATGGTCTGGTTTGAGTATTCCAGAAACTGCGGCTCTCCTAGGATTTCCACACACACACACACACACACACACACACACTTGTGTGAAAAACATCCGGTAAGTGGCAGTTCTCGGGGTGTTGTTGACGAAAGGAGAATGGCCAGACGGGGTCAAGTTAATAGGACGGCCATGATAACATCAAATCACCTCTCTTTACATACATGGTGAGCAGAAAAGCATCTCAGGATGCACAGCATGCCAAACCTTGAGAACAGTAGAAAACCTCATTGGATTCCACCCGTGTCACCCAATAACAGCAATGTGAGACTACACAGACTGGAAAAAGAGCCGGTTATTCGAGTCTTCAATAGTCCCGTTTCGGTGACCCATTTCGGTAACATCCCATTTCGGTAACATCAACACAACGTCCCCGTACGTTGTGCTGATGTTACATGCTTTCAAAAAAAGAAATGAAAAGTTTTTCAGTGTTCATTAAATCACATATTCCATCGATCTTACACAGGGTCACCCTGGAGTCTATCTCAGGGGACTCGGGGCACAAGGCGGGGCCACCGTGGACGAGGTGTAAGCCCATCATACACCTGTTCACACACCGGACAATTTACAACGCATGTCTTTGGACTAGGGGAGGACACCTGAGTACAACCTGGGGATGTGAAGCAAAGAAGCTAACTACAAAGCCACTGCGCCGACCTTGATACTCCAAAAACTGTATTTTTATTACAGCCTCTCTTTAAACTTGATTTTGCCCATTTTCTAAAATGTAAAAGCGTAAATACAGAAACATTTATAGGATTATAAAGGATTATTGACTGGTTTAACTGCAGTTAATATTTTTGCAGTCTTCTTTGAGGGTTACACATTTGGCTCCCTTAAACAGTACGAATCTCCCCATGCTCTTCAGCAAAAAACTAAACATATAAACCAAAATAAAAACACCTTTATCCAGCACAACATGTGAAGAAACCAGTAACTTCCGGGTCATAGTCAATCGGAAAAGAAAAAAAAAAAAAATTGTTCAAATGAAACCTGGACATTTGACCCGTTTTCTAATCGCTTATTTTTAACTTGAGCGTGAGATTGAAAGAATGGAAAACGACTTGTTTGTTTTTTTCTCTCCGTTTCGTTTTGGATCTGTAAATGAATAATAAAATATTCATTTTTTTCCATTTTTCCATTTTTGGATAAGTGGATAATTGAATATGAAAAGAACGAATGATATGATACACGGATTATATTAATTCAATGGTGTCGAAATTTCATTTCCAAATTCAGTGGATTTTCACATTCAGATCTTTGTCTCTGTTTTGCTTCCCTATCAGTAACGACACTTCATTACCAGTTTGATTTATTCAAACGATACCGGTGAAAAGTCCACGAGGCAGGAAAGCAGTACAATTCAACATTTTAACAAATTCATACAAAAACATGACAAATTGACTGTTTATTCAGTGCTTCCATATATTAGCAAGGTGAAAGGCAGGTCTGTGAGAAATGAATAATACTGACATAACTATCACGCTTCAGTGTGATGACAGAGCGGACATAAAATGGAAAGTAACTAATAAAATACAAAAATAGATGGATGATTCACTTTGGGAGGAAAAAACAAACAAAAACCTTCAAGTAGCTAAAAACTGTATTGAAATGTTAAAATATGAAAGGGAGTTGGCACAGAGGAGCAAATGAGACCACAGGGAAAGATGAACATGACGTGTAAGGACAAATATATTAATACTTCTCTTTTTTACATATTTACAGGTCAAATACTAGATTATAAATACTGTGAGTTCATGCTGCAGACATGCTGACTATCATTCCAAGATCCATTTTTAATTATTAAGGATTTATAAAATGTGACACTAGGTTACTTCTCTATAGTTAAAAAAATTGCAAACAGGAATGTGTGTGTGTGTGTGTGTGTGTGTGTGTGTGTGTGTGTGTGTGTGCCCGCTTCATACTCATCCACGCCCTACTTGTGCCTGAGTGTATTCATTGAGTAAAGACAGTGTGTGCTCTTAAATGTATGTATGTGTGTGTGTGCGCGTGTGTATTTAGACGGCAGTGTGAAGTGGTGTACCACTATGTGAGGAGGGAGAAGTATGCTCTGAGGATGAGGAGATGGAGCAGGATGACGTGGCCTCTCTCTGGAGCTCCTCCACGTTCTTCACGCAAAAACAATAACTCTCTCAGATTCTGATGGAGCGGCATCTACATAATCAACAAAGCACACAAACATCAGTTTCGTTCTGGGACACCGATTTTCTAAATCATTACATTCGCTTTCTATTTATTTATGTATCATTATTAAAAGATCAGTCATCAAGCCGGTGTAACCTTAATCTTTATCGCTAGCTGCTCCTGAAGTGTTTTGGAAATCGTTTCAGCCACGTCATGTTCACTCACCGTCCACTTTATTAGGAACACCTGTACGTTCATGTAGTTTTCTAACCAGCCAATCATGAAATATACAGGAATATAGAGGAATCACAAGAAAACTCCATTTCAACACACTTTAAAAAAAAAATAATCTCACAATGTTGGATTTGAGTTTGTAATGCAGTGAGCACAACCAAGGAGTGCATTTTAAAAAGAAAACTACAATGTTGTTGAAGACTGAAACCTGTACCTACAAACTAGAACTGAAAATGGAACCACTGAAGAGTCAACAGTGTCAGAGATCCTCGTGTGTCCAGTTCCACTGTGTACGGCACTTTTTATGCTTACCGACCCATTACTCCAGCTTTTGTGTTTTTTTAGCTTTGTGCTGATAGAAATGGTTTTGTTTTTTTAAAGCAAACTTGGTGTTAAAACCCAGAAACATCTAGAAATAAAAAGTGACATTCATCATGTGTCTGAAGTGACACTGTTCAGTTATACATGTAACTGGGTATTTTGGTATATATTGGAAGCACTATTTTTGAGCATTTCCCCAGAATTTCATAGAGTGTGGTTTGCAGTATAAGCACCTGTGGTCTCATGCGTGGGTTCCAGCGCACATAATAACCCACCCAGAGCTCCAGATGTGTGAGACTGGCCAGTGGATACAGCACCTGGTTTTTACAGTCCACATAGAACGGGTTAGTGAAGTCCTCCGGCTGACTGTTAACGTAGGACCACAGTGACCGTTCTACCCTGTACTTCCTAAAAACAAAAGAGGAGAGAGAGAGAGAGAGAGAGAGAGAGAGAGGGGGGGGGGGGGGGGGGGGGGGGGGGGGGGACAGAGACAGAGACAAGTCATAATACACTTAGACAAATTCATTTCCATTCAGAAAAATCAGACAGGCTGGAAAGCCTCCGCCCATTAGTGGAGAAATGTGGAGCGTACCTTTTCCATTCTCTCCTGCTCACTGCTGTAGAGGAATGTACCAAACAGGCAGCTGTAGGGGCGCTCCAGGATGGGGATGAGAAAAAGCTCTTTGAACTCAGAAGCAGAAGGAAACTGAAAGAAAGAACACAAACACTGGGTTTAACAGTGTATAGTAAGATGCTTAAATGTGGATCTGCACAATAGCGCCTGAACAGATAATCAGTCTTTGTTCAGTACGGAAATTATATTTATTTCTTACAAAAGTATTGGAACATCAAGGCCAATTCACTTGCTTTTGCTGTATACTGAAGACATTTGGGTTTGAGATAAAAGACGAATATGAGACGATAGATCAGAATTTCAGCTTTCATTTCCTCATATTTACATCTAGACGTGTTACACAGCTTAAAATATGGCAGCTTTTTTGAAGCCATCCTATTCATTAACTGTTCAAAAATACTGGAACGAGTGACTGATGTTTTTTTCTTGCTGGCCAGGTGTACCTCGTTAAATGGACTTTAAACAATGAATAGCTCTGAATGTCTTCTCTTGGTTTGAGCCCTGGGTTTCACCTGTGGAGACAGCATTTGTTGTTAAAAAGAATAAACCGACATGAAGACCAGAGACCTGTCTATGGGAGAAAAGCAAGCCATTTTGAAGCTGCGAAAAGAGGAAAAACAGGTCTGAACCATTGCACAAACATGGGGCATAGCCAAAGAACAATTTGGAATGTCCTGGAAAAGAGAGTTAGTTCTCATTATGATCTCTTACTTTATAACATTAAAATAAAACAATAGTTCCCTCACAAGCCTCTCTTTTTCCCCCTAACTCTTGAAATTAATAAGACTTGCAATGTTACTGAGAAACTGGAAAGTGCAATGTCCTCTCTGCTGTGACACTGGAGACTACTTCCATAAAACTTCCATAAATAGATAACTTATAAATCTTAACTAGATCACAATGATCATACGTCTTTTTCTTTCAGTGACATGTTTATAATATGTTTACGATTAAGCTTAGAATATGTATTGCGTACGCCATACTAGACCCTGTGAAAGAGCTGTTACTATAGGAACGAGAACGAGCACATCACTATAAAGCTGTAATTTCCCTTGCAGCTGCAATCAGAATCTTGCTGTTCCAGAAATGTCTCCAACACCTTCTGACCAATCAGATTGGAGAATTCAACAGTGTTGTGGTGTAAAGCATCAGTAGCTGACCTGTCTCATCATCTGCCACACACAGTCGATGAACTGCACAAAGAGAGGGGATCGTTCCGAGTTGGCGTGATTCTCATCTCCAAGGCCGACACGCTGAGAAACACACACAGAGAGAGAAAGATGGGGTTAAATATACATGCGTTCACGCGCCCACACACAACCACGCCCTCACTGCTCATACGCACCGAGGTCAGCTTGTGTCCGAAGCTGATCCACTCCTTCTCGATCAGTACCTGGAACTTGTGTCCGAAGCTGAATCTAACTGATATCTGATATTAAATTATTGTGAATTATCTATATTTTACACTTTATTACCCCATATCTATCTAATTTATATATATATATATATATGGTAAATCATGTGCACATCGGAGCAACTTCATCCCAACCAATGCCTGCCTTCATGGGTGCTAAGGAGCTGGTGCTGGCGCGTCTACCGAGTTTTGGGAGTTTTCAGCCATGTTTAGGCCCTTAAAAACGACAAGAATGCATGAAATAAATAATAAACACCAGAAAATCAATAGGGCCCTGCACCTCCGGTGCATGCGCCCTTTGGTGGTCACCGGAAGCGCTGCACCTTTGGTGCTCTGCCCCAATAGTAAACAGAGCAGATCCAATAGGGCTTCACAGCAGCGGTGCTTGGGCCCTAAAAAGCAGAATAAAGCACCAACAGAAGATGCAGAAGCACAAAAGCGCAAAGGCAAGTAAGGATAATTACAGAAACGGTTACATTACAGAGATCCCCACAATGTGATCCATGACCACAGTAACATGACAAGAAGCTTCACCTCAGACCAGTCACCAGTTGTTGTAGGAAGGTGAAAGTGGCTGCCTTAAAATATTTTTACCTCAAAGTGATTTGTAGCGCACACACACACACACACACACACACACACGGTGGAAATGGTGTAGCAGAAGGGGGGCTGATACTTTGTACCTGATGCATCATCTTTTATAATTGTGATTAATGGTCCATTAGAGAAGAAAAAATTCAGTTCCATTCTTTGATTACTTATTTGGCATACAGTGAATATTCACACTTTAAGGCCATGTGGAACAATTTCCAAAATGCATTTAAATGGGGTAAATTGTGTACATTGAACCGAGAGTACTTAGACATGTTTGCTAAAAGCAACACAAAGGCTTTATTCACACTGCAGGAATTTTATATTGTGTGTTTAGATTTTTTCTTTTAGACAGACTGTTCAACTGCAAATTTGTTCTGGTGAATGACAGGCATTCAAAATCTTTCTGCAGAACTCTGTTGAAGATTCTGTACATCAGAGTTTCATCTGAACTTCAACAAAACATTTCACATGTATAGAGTTTTGTCTACGTTCATCAAGTAATCACATTTATAAGTGTATTTATTATCTCTCCCCTCTGTTGGCTCAAATATA
Organism: Ictalurus punctatus; assembly: GCF_001660625.3. Taxonomy (NCBI): domain Eukaryota; kingdom Metazoa; phylum Chordata; class Actinopteri; order Siluriformes; family Ictaluridae; genus Ictalurus; species Ictalurus punctatus. Next base: position 1,344,503 of record NW_026521091.1, read on the forward strand.
GCCTATTACCCAAAAACACTTAAAATTCAACATAGAAGCCAACACTCACATCTACCTCTGAGCCCAGTTGGAGATAGAAAAAAAAGACACCAGCCGTGAGTGAGAAGAAGCAAGGGTCCAGATTTATTGTTCCATTCCACCACACGAGATCCACACCGATGAGAATTCTCAGAAGTGATCCCCCTACCCTGAGCTTAAGCTCCAGTATTTATACTGTATTTACACACTAAATAACCCATAGGTTTCAAGAAGACTATGATCTCACTACCAATAGGGTTAAAAAAGAGCTCATTTACCTTACTCTTATGTTCCAGAAAAGGGCTATTTCACTTACACATAGAATCAAAACCAGGGGTTTCAATTTACACATAAAATAAGAACCCAGGCATTTCTAATAACCCAGAAAATAAAAACCCAGAGTTTTTAGTTACTCAGAGAATCAGAAACCAGAGTTTTCAGTTACCCAGATAATCGAAACCAGAGAATTTGAATAACCCGTAAAATAGAAAGCGGACAAGACTAAACAATCTAGAGTGACCTTGGTCTTACTGTTATCTCGCGGGGGGGGGGGGGGCAGCTTGACTCAGCCACCCTTATAAATGGCTCCTCATGGTTCTTTCTTAAAATTAAGGCCTTCCTTGCGAGCCAAGAACCCTCACCATTTGAGTCATGAGTAGGTTTACATTTTCCTGTATTTCTAGTTTATAATTTATTTTCATATTTGCACTATATTTCTTATTTTATATATATTTATACTACTTGAAAAGCGGTTTACTGTACTTCCAACTTCTTAATATCATTACAGTTCTACTGTCCTGCATATCCTACTATTCTGTTTTTTTATAGTTTCTCTATTACTATAAGATATTATTAAAGTTATTCATGTGTGTGTATGAGAAAGAGAGAGTGTGTGTGTATGTTGTGTCTACTTGCCCGCCCTTGACTGTATGAGCGCGCGTGTGTGTGTGTGTGTGTGTGTGTGTATTAGCACTCCTCAGCTCAGCTCGTATACCTCTTTTTTGACTTTTTTGACTATTACTGCTCTTAAAGATCTTTAAAGTGTAATTCCAATTTGTCAATGTCCGCCTAATCCCGCTTCTATGTGTCTAGGTGCCCGTCTTTTCTTCTTCTCCCCTTTGCTGGATGCTAGGTCTCCCTTATGTTTATTTTATGACATTTTTTATCCACAACACCTCCCTGATGGATATTTACACCCCCCGTTGCCTCAGCAGAGGAAAAACCATCATTGAGGACAGCTCTCACCCTGGCTCTGATCTGTTGCCCTCAGGGAGATGTTACAGGTGCATCAGAACAAGGACTAATAGATTCAAGAATAGTTTTTTCCCCAAAAGCTATAATCATTCTAAACACACATGTACTGATTTCACAGTATAGGTATATAGTGTCTCAGAACTGTGCATTTTATAGTACCCCCCACTTAACCATAGTTAAGAGCCAAATCTCCACCATTCTGAAAGCATAAAGTACGTATTCATGTGTAAGCAAACATGTGTTTTATCTATGGAAAATAAATGAGCATTAGAACAGATTTACTTGTCTCTGACTGAACAAAGCAGGCCATATTAAACTGGGTTAAATATACAAATCCACACAGTTCACTAGTCCAATAGAATCTGTACAACACATTAGCAATACTTCTGCTCTGTTTAGACCCAGAAAATATAAAATACTTACTTTAGTATGAAATTTCTGTCGAGTGTCTACCATGGGGTCGGGATTTACGGTCTGTGAACACATGCTGATTACACGTGCAGGAAAAGCAACCAACACGTGCAACCCTGACCGAGTGAGAACGACTCAAACGATTCAAGAAGAGGATTCTGAATCGGTTCATTTAAAGAATCATTACCAAAGCCGCTTATCTTACTTCGATGGTTTGATAACAACAGCCCGTCTTACAGAGTGCTGCAGGAATGAGTCGTGAAACCCAGAAACGATTCAGCGTATTAGCACTTCCGTCAATGGGGTTTTGGGTTAAATGCCGGAATTAAGGTCTGTGGTGAACACAAGCTCAAGATGTTTTTACGTTTATCTCGACACACAGCCTAGTGAGAGACTTTTTATTATTTTAAGGGACATTTCCTGAAGAAAATGTGAGTGGTGCTTGCTGTGGCAAAATTTGGATCGGGCGCTAATACTTTTGAGAGCCGACGCTAAGGTCACCAATAGTTTTGAGAGGCGGACGCGCAGGGCGCCAATACTTTTGAGAGGCGGAGATCTAAAAATAGTAGTGCTACACAAGCTTGGTCGCAGTCGTGTTGATTAAGGAAAGCTACAAGGTTACAGATGTGAGGTTCTGACCTTTACGGTACAGTGAGGATGAGCAGAACATCTACACAGCATGGAACTGTGAATAGACTCAGTGTCTGTGGACTCGTGTACACACAGTTTGGTGAGATTATGCTACAGGAACAGTCAAAATACACCATGGCCTTGAATGTTTTGGCCCTGTCGTAAACACTAAACAATCACAACTACTCTGTTGAGAGCGAGAAATGACCTCACAGAGTGGTGTGTGCTGACGTCCATTTTATATAGTTACTGTTTCTGATAGAAAATCGATCTCCCTCGCGCTCTCAATACTGCACTGTAACAGTGTGGGACAGAGACCCAAACAGCAAGGTGAAAATGATCTCTCTGCAAAACATGCGTAAAAGTCGTTTAAACAGATTACACAGGGTCTCTTTCTCCTGCAAGGGGTATGTCAACTTCAGACCAGAACTATATACCCACCTAGCTACCAACACGCACGCACACACGCGTGCACACACACTAATTCAGCCACTTAAAAACAGCAAGGACTTTTATAAACAATTAAAAATAGACTATAATATGAACATTTTAACAAATTAATAAATAGCGCAAAAAACACAGCAGTTAAAACACTGTAAATACCCTCCTTTATCAAAAGTCTGCTCTTGCGCCCACACTCTCGATCTGATGCCAGCTGGAGCCGCCTCTTCATGGTCCCCTCGACCTCCATCTCTGGCATCTACAAACCCTCTGTCTCTGAAGTTTTATTTTAACTTAGGCTGGAAAGATTGTTTCCATGACATTTTGAGGGCTGAAAAGTACTTCTTCTAGCCAGAGACCCCTGTAATTGTAAGGATATATTCCACAACCCCCCTACAGGCCATGAGACAATAGTCATTCTAGTTAAAGGAGATGAAACAGACCAGCCTTATAGCATACACACATCACCTATTGATGATGTGAAAAGATCTCGGGAGAGGTTTCAGACAGCACTAGACTGCTCAGTGAGGCGATATAACAGCTGCACTGCTGCCACCTAGTGGATACTAATGCCCACCACCTCATTTAAAATGTCAATAAACTATCATTTGTACGTTTATAATTACATAAACTGTTCACATACCACTGAACATAAGTATTAGTACTTAGTGTGTATGTAGTCTACTATAACTGTACCATACATTTCTGTCCCAAAAAAACATTCAGAGTACACTCCACTTTGCCCACTTTTTAGTGGATTTTAGGATTATGTTCTTAAAACAGCTTTGCCTTTCATTAATAATAACAATAATAATAATAATAATAATAATAATAATAATAATAATAAATAAATAAATAAATAAATAAAGCTTGTTTTTAAGCATGACACTTCCAAATTCACTCTGTTTAAATAATTAAAGTACAGGGAAAATACGTTTTATATTTAGAGACATTGTACTGTTCGTGAAGAACAAACACGATCTCATGGTGGAAATCATCAACTTTTGAGATTATACTGGGGGAAATCCTATATAAGGATAAAAAAAAAAAAACGTTTTGTGTGTGTAATTTAATTATTTTCAGCCAAAGCCTCCAAGAAAATACATCCTAAAGAGGTGTGTGTTGCCAACAGAGAAGCAGCGCTATGATCGTCCAAACAAAAGTGAACTGAAAAAAACAGATCGTGTTGGAAGGTAAGCTTTTTGGACAAACGCCACCAATATGCTCATGTCTGTAAGTGTTTTGACCATATATTGGTCATATCTTTAAAAAGTCCTTTTCCTCTCACTCAGGTATTTCTTCTACCAGAAGGAGTGGGGGAGGTTTCATTTCCCTGGAGAGAAATGTAAAAAGCTACACTCGTCCCCCCAGGTACCGTTACTTTTTGTTTCTTACAGTGTCATGTGACTAATACACTTGTTTTTTCAATCTTCACGAAAAATTTGCATACTAGCCTCCGCCTGTAAGTTACATCCAGATGATTCATATTTGTATGAAGGATTTTTTTTTAATCGCCTGCATTTTTATAAAAATGACGTTTTGTGTGTGTAATTTAATTATTTACAGCCAAAGCCTCTGAGAAAATACGTCCCAAACACGTATGTGGTACCGACAGAGAAGAAGTGCTATGATTTAACGTGGGAAATCCGACATGACTTGACAAACGGCATCATTCCTGCAAAAATAACCTACATGAAACATGACATAAGCAAATGACTTTAACGTCCATGTCACGTGAACTTTTAAGGTTTTTATCTAATAATGCAGGTAGGCTGCACGATTATGGCCAAAATGATAATCACGATTATTTTGATCAATATTGAGATCTCGATTATTGATCACGATTATTGATTGATTTTAGGGACAACATATTTTTATTGCACTTTCACATTGAAATGAACAGACCGCTGCTTTCACCTCCATGTTGTGCTACATTCCTGCTAACGTACAAATCTTTAACAGTGTTCACAGGAGGAGAGACGCAAGACCATTTCTTTTAGGAGCACAGTTGAAGTTTAGGGGTTTTTTTTGTCTGTTTTTTAAACATTTTTTCTTTTTCTTTTTTTTTTAAGAGATGGTAACATTAATGTGCCACAATATAAGTAAATATAAGTAGGCATGAGAAAACTTGAGCTGGTCAATTATGACAGAATTTAGGAACATAGTGTGAGCCATGACACATTAATTTACCTTCTGATAAACTAAATCTAATATTTTCAGTTCATTTTACAGACTGTATGCACAAAACAACCGTGAACCTGTTTACCTTGTAAACAAATACAATACACCTCAATGTTCAGTGTTTGAAGTCTGCTCCTCTTAAATATATTTAAAGCTGCACTATTAGACATTTCCACTGTCATGGTTCTGGGCTGGAGTCAGTTCTCGAACCGCTCTGTGTGTATTGTGTAGATATCTGAATAATCTCATATAGGATGTGATTGGGTGAGTTCATTTACCCGTCAGATGCAGAGCGCTTTAGTTTAATGGTGTTCATTAGGGACGCTCCGATCAGGATTTTTACAGATGATACTGATCCAGATACCAATCTTTTCTTGTTTAAGCTTTAAATCAGGAGGTCATAAACAGTTAAATGTTCTCTCTCTGCTCATGGTCACTGTTAACTGAATTAAAATAATAGCAATGAGAAATACTGTTGGTTAATTGATAAATATACAGCATAAAATATTTATTTTTAAATATCTTAAACAATAAAGAGTCCTAATTAAAAGTAGACTAACACAAAAATGATCCATATTAGGAAAAAGGCTAATAGCTTTCTAAGGAAATAGCAAAACCAAGATTAATGTCAAACAGGATAGCTCAACACACACACACACTTTTATTTCACATTATTTAAAAGTAATTTAAGTGTTATTTACCATAATTATGAACACAAGTTGTTAAGTTGACAATCATTTTAAAATTCCGTTGCTCCATTTAGATTTTCTCCAGTAGAATACAGCCTTTTAAACCAGGAAAAATTACTCATTTTAAGTCATATAACATTCGTAATAACAAAAAACGGTGTAATTACCAGTCTTTCCTCCCTATCAGCTTTTAATCGTCTGTAGGTTACTGTATTTGTCTGTGATTGAGCGCCATCTGGAGGACAGATGCCATTTTGAATTGAAACTCATGCCATCTTCTAATTGTCAAAGAGGAAAATGTAGCGCCGATGTTCATCTCACTACCCAAACTGAACTGGTATTCTTCCACTGAAAATAGTACCGTGTCTTATGTTCAAAAAATTTTTATTGTACTTTTATTTGACTTTTGTTTTTTAAATATCAGTCCATATAATATGAAATAATATAATTTACATTTTAAAATAAACGTGTGCGCGGGTTGATACAGCGCGAGGGAGGTTTTTTCAAACTGCGCTTTCCTCAGGAGTATACAGTCACAGTAAGGATGTTTAAGCAAAATTTGATATTTATTTTTATAGTTCTGTTTAGAATTGTGTTCTTGTTTTTAAACTAATGCTAGTTAAATCGTTTGTAATAAGTAACGAGCAAATGCCAGCCGGTTTTAGTCAGATAATTACCTTATCTAAATTATAATAATCGAATTGTTCAACAAGTTTTGTACATGAAAAAATAATTAAAAGTGCTTTGAGTATGGAAATTCTATGAATTACATTTAAAAAAAAAACCCTTTTGGTCGTAAATGCCTCGTTTTTTTTGCCCCCCACCATGCTTAGCATGACGGTTCCACATAACGTTTTTTTTTGTCTTAACACACTCAAAATTTGTATTCAATCTTCTTAATGTATTCCCAAGACGAACTTAACTCTGCTTTATGCAAAAAAAAAAAAAAAAAAAAAAAAACTATTTAATCGACACGTTTTTGTTAACAAGAAAAAGCGCTAACCGTCACTGCACGAGGCAGTCAGCGCTGTGTGGTGCGTGCTTATGTATGACCTTCACAAATTGGGACAAGTTTGCATTCACTGTTGTTATTTTAGTGTATATATATTCTTAGATAAACTTTTGTGTTCACTTATAGTTTTGTGGAAAAAAAAATTAACTGGACCATGTCCGGACATCGGTCCAGATCCAGATCCCGTGC
>NW_026521091.1:1356327-1358827 GCF_001660625.3 Ictalurus punctatus
TAACATCTTTTTTTTTTAATGGCAATCTACCTGCACTTGGGCACCCCTGCTGTATATATTTTGACCTGAAGAAAAAAGCCTCTTTATACACATATGCTGTTAAACTACACCTGTTCTACTCGTGTGTGTGTGTGTGTGTGTGTGTGTGTGTGTGTGTGTTACCTGCACTATGAATTTCTGTGTGTGCGTGCTGGTGTAGTCAGAGGGAGAAGTTTCGCTGATGTGCATGTTGAATTGTGACACTCGATTCTTCAGATCCTCAAACAACTCGGCCACCTCTAACACACACACACCAGAAATGATAGTTAGGGATCTGTGTCAAGTAGTGTGTGTATAGATGTGTGCGAGTGAGTGAGAGTCATAACCTCTCGTATCCATTTGATCTGAATGCAGTTCTCTTTGCCCCACTCCAGCTCATCCTAAAACACACACACACACACACACACACACACACACCAGTACCACTTTATTTATTTCTATAATCCAACACGTTATAATTCAACATAACTGTCACGATCTCCTGCCTCCCATACGCCGTGTACCGGTTTAATCTATTTCCTTATTTGGTCAGTGCTTCCTGTTCTTATTATGATGTCCTCTCTCTGACTGGTTCCTATTTCTTAAATTGTGCACTCTATCTGTACACTACACACTTGACCATCTAACACCTGGATATTTGAAGAGCATACAAAGAGACACACACACACACACACACACACACACACACACACCCTGCGTGAAGGTGCCCCCCACCAACACAAAACATCGGCAGAATAGTTTGTGCTGGTTTGTGCCGTAAAATTTTTTGTTTGTGCTGCTTCAGTTCTGGAGATATTAAAAGAATATTTATAGGTCATTCTGGGTTCACTCAAACCCCCCACATGCTCCAAATTCACACCATATGGTCTCAATAATAATAATAATAATAATAATAATAATAATAATAATAATAATAATTCAAAAGAAGAAGACTACAGCGCCTAAACCCACACTGCGCATGCGCGAAGCCGGATGACTCAGCCATTAAATTAGAAAAAGAGCTCTAATTAGCCAGTGAAGCTAAATGTCGTTCTGCCACGTCCACTTATAAAAGTAAATCATGCAATATTCTCAGACTGAGCAGTTATTGACAGTGAATTCATCGTTTTAAATAGAATCAAAAATAACATCGACCTATTTGCTAATCACATTTCGATTAGCTTGCTTATTAATTACACTGCGCATGCGTGGACTGGACTGCCTCCTCAAAAGCTAGCACCGCTAGTATATTTGTATAATATTAACATTGAACCAGAGGACTGAATAAAAAAAGTTATAAAATGTTATTTCTCACTTCTCCTCCTCTTGTTCTTCTTCTCCGTGCGGGTGTGAGTTATCTTTGGTCGGTTCCTCGGTGATTCGGTCATTAGTGAACCGAGCTCCGAGAGTGAATCAGTGCGCCGTCACCGCCTGCTTCATACTGATACACCTGAAACACAGGTGTTAACACCGTTAACTACACACATACACACAATACAGAACAGAACGGGTTCGGTTACACAGAACCGAATAAACTCACTTTAGTTTGGGTCCAAACGGGCCAGAACTAACACTAACACCGCTTTCTGCTCCTACCTTCGACTTCTCGCGCTCGCGGTGACGTCACCAACGTAACGGACGTTGAAGTAAATGTGAGTCTGTGAGGAGAAAATAAAATAAAATAAACCCAAATATTATTTCATAAAAAGCTTCATTATCCTCTTCTTCTTAAACACGATAGAGGATAAGATATACAAATACATACCAAAAAAAAAAAAACAGCTTTATCATTATTTTAAATCAAATCTTTGATTTTTTTATTATTATAATATAAATATTATAAAAAAAAATTATTTTATTTTAAAAAGTGCTCCTTTCTAATTACATTTTAATTAAAAATATACTTCATCTTAATTTTTTTAATTAATATTTAATTCATCGATGATTGTAGACGTGTTGAGGTTTCACATTCTTTGTGCTTTATTATTATAAATATACACTTTGTTTAAACTTTTGAGTTTGGACACAAAATGTAAACATTCCTCATGAATCCAGAACATTCATTTGTTTATTATTTACAAAGTAATAATTAAACAGCTGAAAAAAATGATCAATCACTTGCAACATTTAGGATATGAATTTCTTGTATTAAGTGAGGTTTAATTATACACAGATATAAATAGATTTTATTTATTTGTAGTTTTCATATTTGACTCAGAACATTACACTACATTTATTTAATCAACTATTTATCAAGTTTTTAAAAAAAAATATTTAACTGAATGATTGTTCAAGATCAATAAAAATCTTCAAATAATCTATCAACACCATCAATACATCTCATCAGTAAATAAAAAATCTACATTTATCCAGCTGATCTATTGACTGGTTTATTGAAAGTTTTACAGCTTCGGCAGGTAAAGAAGCCGTGGCTTTAATCTGATCTTCTGATTTCTAATGATAATTAAATGACAAAATACAG
>NW_026521091.1:1363827-1406327 GCF_001660625.3 Ictalurus punctatus
GTTCTCCACAGGGCTGTGTGCTGAGCCCCCTCCTGTACTGTCTCTACACATACGACTGTAGTCCAGTCCACAACAACAATCTTATCATCAAGTTTGCTGACGACACCACAGTGGTCGGACTCATCTCAAAAGGAGAGGAGGTAGCCTACAGAGAGGACGTCCTAAACTTGGCAGCCTGGTGTTCAAAGAACAATCTGACTCCAAACACCAAGAAAAACAAGGAACTCATTGTAGACTTCAGGAAGCACAACACTGAGCTGGCCCCCCTTTTCATTAATGGTGAGTGTGTGGAGAGGGTCCACACCTTCCGGTTTCTTGGTGTCCTAATCTCTGCAGACATCTCCTGGACGGACAACATCACAGCGGTTATCAAGAAGGCTCAAACGCGGCTACTCTTCCTGAGGGTTCTCAGGAAGTACAATCTGGACTCCAATCGGCTGCTGATCTTCTACCGCTCGTCGGTCGAGAGCCTGCTGACATACTGTATCACGGTGTGGTAGAGTAGCTGCACCGCAGCAGACAGGGAGAGGCTTCAGAGAGTAGTAAGAGCAGCACAGAAGATCATTGGCTGCCCTCTCCCCTCCCTGATGGATATTTACACCTCCCGTTGCCTCAGCAGAGGAAAAACCATCATTAAGGACAGTTCTCACCCTGGCTTTGATCTGTTCAATCTGTTGCCCTCAGGGAGACGTTACAGGGTGTCTCAAAACTGTGCATTTCATAGTACCTCCCCCATCCACCCCAATATCTTGTTTATTTATCTGTTTATTTATCTTGTTTATTTATCTTATTTATCTTGTTTATTCTTCTTGTTTATTTTATGTACATGTTGGCACGGAACAAAAAAGGAGAGGCTCTTAATTTCATTGTACATGTGTATAGTGACAATAAAAGGCATTCATTCATTCATGACAGACAGAAAGAAAGTGAGAGAAAGAGACAGAGACAAATACAGTCAGACATACTTGCACAGAGAAAGTGAGCAAGAGAGAGAAAGAAAGAAAGACAGAAACAGATCAATAGAGACAGAAAGGCAGTCAGACAGAAAGAGAGAGGGAGAAAAACAGACAGACAGAAAGTGAGAGAGAATGACAGACAGACAGACAGAAAGTGAGAGACAGAGATAGAGATGACAGTGAGACACACATACACTGAGAGAGTGAGACAGAGACCGATCAAGAGAGATGGAAAGACAGGCAGACAGACAGACAGAAAGAGATAAAGAAAGAGAGAGAGAGAGACTTGTTTCTCTCAGGCTCTCATAGTGACTCAGGCCTCAGTTGGTGCTGTCCTTGGTGCTGAAATCAGTCACTAGCCTGCAGTTCACTGAATCTTCATTACAGCATAAACATAATACACTATGTAACCAAAAGTATATGGACGCCTGACCATAACACCCACATGTGCTTCTTCCCTGAACTGTTGCCACACAGCTGAAATCACAGTAAGGTTTGAAGGGGACCCAATCAATCAATCAATCAATCAATCAATCAATCAATCAATCAGTCAGTCAGTCAGTCAGTCAGATGTTTGCTTACACTATTTAAATAGGCCCCATTTCGTGGCAGCTATTGCTTACGGCCATACCACTCTGACAAAGCCCGATCTCATCTGACCTCGGAAGCAAAGCAAAGTTGGGCCTGGTTAGTACTTGCTTGGGAGACTGAATGGGGATACTAGGTGCTGTAAGCTTTTTATTTGGATAAGTGTTTTCATGATCTCTGCACAACATCCTCTTTTGGGATAAAGATTGGATACAGGTTTGAAGGGGACCCAATCAATCAAAAAAAAAAAAAAGCTGCCTTCCAAGCAGTAGATCTGGGTTTGATTCCCGGCCAATGCACGGATTGAAACCGGTAGCTACTTGAGGTACTTTATGGTAGTTGGCACAGAAGGAAGGGATCACCTACCTGAAAATAAATTAGTCAACAGAATGTGCCATAAGATTCTCTGCAGGCCTCCTAGAACTGTTTCTGCTTCCCACTTGTGTTGTTAGTGGTTCTTTGCTGTTTGTAAACACATCATTATCCACCAGGGCACGTTTGACCCGTGAACAGGGGCGAAAATGTAAGAAAATGCCGTCTCTCCGTGTCTGTCTTCTGTTAGCGACAAGCTAGCATGCAAACTGTGATGAGAGGTGTACATTTTCCGCAATCAGTCATCTATATAGTTAGTGTTTTATATTTAATAAGCAAAGATGTCTATATGCTGATTGGTCTTAAGCAGCGTTGTCCAATCTTCAGGTTTTCGTTCCAATCTAGCAGGAGCCACACCTGATTCCAATTGTTTGATCTGCTGATCTTGGCTTTCAATAGACTAAAGTGTGGCTTCTGCATGGTTAGAATGAAAACCTGCAACCACACTGGCCCGTTCTGGATAAGACTGGACAACCCTGATCCAAAGCAAATAACCACTAAGGTAAGTGCCACTTTGTTAGTTCAGAATCTGTCATGCTGACTCGACGTCACTCGGTGAACAGGGAAGGAACTGGTAGATGAGAAGACTTCCCACTGTTGACGAATGGCAATTTCAAGTTGAGGGTGCGTTTTCTTTGCGTTTTCCTGCTTGGAGGTGGGGAATTACAAGCTGCAACCTCGAGTCACGTGCATCATTACTCTTGTCTTCTTGATGAAGGAAAGAGCCAGGCTTCCACATTCAGTGGAAAAGCAGAGACTGCCTGTGATTTTGCAAGCAGCTGTTAACTGCCTTGCTACAAAAGGCTCAATGGAAGGGAAACCGCTCCCAGCCTTTTTCAGGCCTAGACCTCTTGTTGATAGGTGAACTTGCCGACCAGTACTTTATGGAAAATTTTCCAGTCACTTTCAGTCCTTAAGGTTTAGATCAGGTTCAGCTGACTAAATTTAGTCTATAACTAACAACTAAATGACTCAAACATGATAAAACATTGTCCTGTTGTCTAAAGATCGATATTAGCTGTTAAAATGTGCATGAGAGAGACTTCCTATTTGTTCCATCTGTTAGCTACATTATTGTCACAGCTCCAGTGCAAAAACTAATGAAGCAAACCGCAGACATGAAACTTATCTTGGCTACGTTTGGTGTGAGGACAAAAATCATGCCAAATTAGAAATTCATTCCTATAAAAAAGAGGCGTCTCGCGCTCATGCCTGTTATTCTCAGGAGGAGGACGCTCGCGGTCACGTTGCCGGCTTCACCGTAGCCAGTGAGGTCAGCGCTCGTGACTGGCAGATGAAGAACGGCAAGCAGTGGCTGCTGGGAAAAACATTCGACAAATTCTGTCCACTAGAGCCTGCTCTTGTTACCACAGAAGCACTGAAGGGTAGGTGGGGGGCCGGTGAGATGGAAACCTGAACTAAAAATTGTTGTGAACGTAAAAAAACCATGAGGCTGTGAGTCAGAGCTGTAATGTGCTGTTTTTAAATCAGACGTCCACAATCTGGGGATCCGGTGCCTGGTAAACGGTGATGTAGTTCAGGACAGCAACACCATCCAGCTGATCTTTAAGACGGAGAAGGTGGTGGTGTGGGTCTCGCAGTAAGTATCCAGCGCATGGTGGTGAACATATTTCACTGACCTGATCTTACAGCAGTGTTCAGATTCAATGTTCAGACTCTTCTAGGGATGCATTGATACCAGTACTGGTATAGGTCTGATACTGTGCTCAGTGAATCGTGCAGCACATTAAGCAGTAATGTGACCGTGCAGAGAAACTGTTGCATGTGGGAGCAGTTCAGATCAGTGAGCACTGAGACATTGGTGTATTGTTACTGCATCCCTAGTGTCTTCTGTACAGCTTTGTTCATTTGTCTTGAAGGCAGGTTTGTGACTCTGTACCCAGGCGACGTGTTTCTAACAGGCACGCCTCCAGGAGTGGGCGTGTTCAGAAAGCCACCCATCTTTCTAAAGGTGAGCTCAGTTTCCAGTTTCTTACACTGCGTAGGCTTGTTCTCCATTTTCCAATTTTGTGAATCTCTATAAGACTAATATGACCTGGTCATGGTGATGGAGAAACACCGTGGCTCATTTAATCCCCTTGAGTAAATATACATAAAAGACAGGGGCGCAATAAGTTTTGGTGAGCCGAAATCCTCAGAAACGTTAAGAGGTGCCCTTGGTGATGACTGGTTTAGAAAGTCATTCATCACGTCTGTTGTTTGATGACCGTGCAGAACTAAGCGATTAGAGAAATGAGTCTGAAAACAGCTCTGGAGTTATCTCCTACTGAGGCAGGAACATCTGTACAGACGTATCCTTTGAGATTACTTTTGGAGAGAGGAAACACAAAGTACAGCGTTCTTCAAAATTAATATGAAGTCAGAAAGCTTTCTGATTAGGCGTTATCGTTAACGCACCACATCAGAAATATTTTTATTTTAAGGTCTGTGGCCTTGCAGTGTTGCACGAGTGTTTACAGTGTGTTGGTGTATACACTGTTGTGTTAATCATAATCATGTGCTTATGTTTCGAAATAATTTGGGTCCAAGTTTAGATTGCAAACGCATCTTGCCGGCTGAAGTGTTTCTTTTATAACCAACAACTGAACACACCTTAGTGCTAATTTCTTTTAAACTCGCAATCCCCCCCCCCCCCCCCCGCCAACAAAAAAAGGATTGTTTTGCATAAAATTCTAATTAATTAGCTTTTGAACTAAATGTTCCATCAAAACAAACCTCATGACTACACCTGAGTACTAAATTTGATTAGTTCTTTGTACTGCTTCTAAAACATGACCCATCAGACAGCTACTTACGGGGGGGGGGGGGGGGGGGATTCTTTATAATTCAGAAGGAATACAGAAAGGACACGTCGTGGAGTGTCAGATCGAGGAGATCGGGTTCATCCGAAACACAGTGGTGTGACTCCTGCACGGTTGGCTGACTTTTATCTGAGCTACGGAGATGGAAAAAATTAAAATAAATCCCTTTCACCGTTGAAATGCTTTAATGTCTAGACGTTTCTGAAATCCTAATCAGATTTGTGTGCACTAGAAATGATTGGTCCAGAGTGCAGGTGCTGTGATCTTCCAGGAGATAGAGCTCTGTTGATTATTATTACTGTATTAGTGGGTTGTCCAACCTGCGAATCTCTCTCGACATTATCGATCGCCTTCTCCGTGAGTGTGCAGGAGGTCCTTGTGCAGTTCACCTGTGTGTGTGTGTCTCTTGAGATCTTACTCAGCACCTGGTGCACTATAGTAATCAGCCCTGTCCGTCAGCAGAGAGAGATAGTTTGTATATATTGTAACCGTAGTTTTGACAGGTATAGGTCAAAGGTCAAAAAGATACACATTCTAACTCTCTATATCTAGATCAAAGGTCATGATCATAAAAATATGAATAGTTATGTTAAATCTGGATCACATCCATTCGTGACCATACATGGTGCGGCCATGTGTTTTTCTGCCCCACACACGTTGCACACATGTTCTTTCTAACACTCTGTGGTAGGTCATAATAATATATATAGTTATGTTAAATCTGGTTCACATCCAAATCGTGACCATACATGGTACGGCCATATGTTTTCCCACCCCACATAAGTTGCACAATCATGTTTTTTCTTTTCACATAGAATATGAAACTCTCTGTGGTAGGTCATAAAAATATGTATAGTCATGTTAAATCGGGTTCCCATGCATTCCAGACACATATGTTCTCATAACTGGTACGGCCATGTGTTTTTCCGCCCCCACACACGTTGCACACATGGTCCTTCTTTTCACATAGAATATGAAACTCTCTGTGGTAGGTCATAAAATATATACAGTTATGTTAAATCTGGTTCACATCCATTCGTGACAGAAACGTTGCTAGTTATGTTAAATCGGGGTCCCATCCATTCCTGACACAAATGTTACTATACATGGTACGGCCATGTGTATTACACATCCAAACAAAAATATGACGCACACAAACGCACTTTATTTTCACATTATTTAAAAGGAATTTAAGTGTTATGTACTAAATTACCATAATTATGAACACAAGTTGTTAAGTTGACAATCATTTTTAAAATTATGTTTCTCCATTTAGATTGTCTGCAGTAGAATGCAGTCTTTTAAACCAGGAAAAATGACTGCCTTTAAGTTTTATAACAATAGTAAGTAAAATCCAGCGTGATTTACATTACAAATCTCATACGTAACATCTCTGCAGGATTTATAGACGTTAAAGCACTGAATGAAATGAGCAATATAGACTAAAAATAAACACTCTGTGTCTACTACTTTTATCTCTCATAGAACTATCCACAGTCCAAAGCCTGTGGAGCTCGAAGGCTACGTGTGCGAATGACAAAAGATTTTTTAAAATAAAATAAAAAATGTATCAATACATGAAATTAGATTACACAATGTAGTTGAGGTTTACATGAATAAGCAGAAATGTAATCATGCTTATCTTTCCTATAGCACAAATGAAAAGCTCTCTCTAGATGAACAGATTTGTCAAATGAAACTTTTTCCTTCTTATCCACTGCTACGGTAAACTAAAGAGTGGATATTCAAATGACACTGCTAAATATGACTAGCATTAGCTACGTGTACTAGTGCAAAATAGTCCATCAAATGTATTAGCAGGTGTAGCCTATACACGAGTCCACTATCGGTCACATCGCTATTGAGAACATGCCCCAAATTCATTGCTTTAGTAGAATTTAATGGTAAGTGAAATGATAATCACATTGTAATGTCCTTAGTATTTGTTCAGTCTACAGGTCCTCGAACACTCTGTTAAATTAATAAATGTAAATGTACTATGACGTAAATTTTGTTTTAAATCAATTAATTCAGAAATTACACACAATGTTAAGTTGATGTAATTATCAACATTATTATGTCAACACCACTCATCAAAATAATGTGTACAACTTTAAATATTTAATTAATTCAATAAATTAGAATTTTTATCTTGCAACCACACATTAAATTTAGATTGTGGGGGTTTGTTTTGTATAGCTCCGCTGTTAGAAAATACACGATGGTTGAATGTGAACATAAATGAGCAGAATGTAAGCTTGTGAAATAAATTAAACTTTATTGATTGCACTTTTGAGAAAATGGCATGACTTTGAATAAAAATTTACTGAAATAAATACTCTAAAACATTGATATACCCGAAGAAATGTAAAAAAGAAAAAATAAATAAAAAAAAACTTTTTACATACCTTCTAAATAGGTCCCTTTAGGAGGTAAACGTTTTAAAGACGGTGTTTTATAAGAAATGCGCGTATTACATGCCTTCTAAACCTAACCCTTTAGGATGTAAAATGCTGCTTAAAAGAATCGAGAGTTTTGTTTAAACTAGAAGACACAATTTCCGGGGAATGTCTTGTAGGCCTATACACTGTGTCCTACACATCTGAGGTGTGTGTGTGTATGTGGGTGTGGGGGGTGTGCGTGCGTGTGTGTGGGTGTGTTAGAGAGAGAGAGAGAGAGAGAGAGAGAGAGAGAGAGAGAGTCGAGTGATTCCTGGGGGTTTGCTGACCAGACTGCTTACAGTGTGTTTATGTTAATGAATTAAGGTACGAGTCGTGTGTTTTAGGGTTTAACGATCCCTACCAATCTGTACATTTGTGGTTTAAGTGAATCTTTGTTTCTGAAATTACTTCTGTGGTAATTATCAGTTTGTGTAACTAATCTATCAGAAATTACTAGACCTGGTGACTGAATGTGGTAGATGTATTAGAATTTTGGACATGTTATGCATGTGTAGCTCCCTATGTGTATGATCTATGTGTAATCCTTCTGTCAAGAAATGAACAGACTGAGGTTTGTGAAATAATTGAACTATTTATTGGCTACGTTGTTGAGAAAAACACTGTGATGTGTAAAACATTTCTACAGTCCTTCAAGGCTGTATGATGTCGTTGTTCTCTTTTACTGAAAGAAAGGTCAAAACCATCGGTGTTATTCGTTGTGGAGACTGAAGTGACAATATGTCTGAAGAAAATGAAAATATGTATTACATATCCTACCTTCTAACCAGGTTATATTTAGGGCGAAAAAAACTTTTTTTTTTAAAGACGGTGTTTTAAAAGAGTCGTGCATTTTGTTTAAACTATAAACAAGATTTCAGAAAATGGTTCGCCAACGAGGATACTTACACAGAACTGTCGCTAAATACATAAGCTTTCGTCTATGCTTTGACATCCCATGTCCCAGCAGTACATTTATGACCTCTGATGACCATGTGGGTGTGCGGGGGTGGGTGTGTGAGATAGAGACACAGGTGTTCTTTCGGGGGTTTTGCTGACCAGAATTCTTACAAATGTGTTTGTTAACGAATTAAAGGGAGTCGTGTGTCTCAGTGTTAAAATAGTGGTTAAGAATTCGTAGTTAAAACACAGAAGAAACTCTGCAACGATCTGTTACAATGTCTGCTCCGAGAAATCCTAATACCCTTAGAAGATTGCTGTGTATTCACCAACAAGAGGACCTGTTGAAATGAGAGAGGACCTGACTTTTGCTCCAAAAATTTTTTTTTTTAAAAACCAAGAGGTTAGTTTGACAATTTATTAATGAAGGTAATGTAAAGACTTTGTTGTTTAACCCTGAGCAGGGCGTCAACAGCTCCAAAGAACCTGTCTTAAGTACGAGGTTTTAGTTAGGAGGTAGAAAAACATTTAAAGATGATGTTTTAAAAGAAACAAGTGTTTCATTCTTAATGGTAAAAAAGAAAAATGGTCGTACTCCAATATGAAATAAAACGGCGGAGACACACTGAGTACATTTCTGTTCCACAGTCTATAAGGATCCCCAAACTTCATGTAGTGTGGAAAAATATATACACCCTCTGTGACCCTGTTACTTAAGGTTTAAACATTATTATTTTGTGATGGCAGCAAGACAAAACGGTTGTGCATTTGGTATGTGGTGATTTTAGAATTAGGCCCCAAATGTCAATTATGATTTGTGTATGGTTTCGTCAGGCAAAGATCACGACGGTATGGAAAGAGTATACAAGAGTAATTGGGGTGATCTAATGCTTAGGACTTGTACAGTACTTCAACTCGGGAACGTCCCACCATGGCATTCAGAGAGGCGTTATCTATGGTACACGTATATATAATATAGATCAGATCACCAGTCTGTCTTTACCCACTCCTGATCTGGGGGTGGGTGGGATGGGGATATCAGTTCAGGCATATTTCCAACAGAACAGAATATTAGACATTTAGTGTAAAGTAGTGAAAAAAAAAATCTCTGAAATATTTCAGTGAAAATAGTGGTCCATATTTAATGCATTATATTAGAAATGATAGTACAGTCTTTGTTGATCAGTTACCAACTCATACTTTATAATAATTTGTTTAGGAGCATCTGAATCTGGCAAATAACTTTTATTGCAATTAGGTATACAATAAAAGTTAATAAAAAATTAGGAAGAAATGACTTGTGCACTACTGCTGCGGATATTACAGTTTAAATTTGCTGTCCCTTCAAAATGAAGGTGATGTAATGGTGAAGGTGATGGACTGGCCAAGCATGTCTCCAGACCTAAATCCTATTGAGCATCTGTGGGGCATCCTCAAACGAAAGGTGGAGGAGCACAAGGTCTCTAACATCCACCAGCTCCGTGATGTGGTCATGGAGGAGTGGAACAGGACTCCAGTGACAATCTGTGAAGCTCTGGTGAACTCCATGCCCAAGAGGGTTAAGGCAAGGCTGGAAAATAATGGTGGTCACACAAAATATTGACACTTAGGGCCGAAATTGGATATTTTCACTTAGGGGTGTACTCACTTTTGTTGCCAGTGGTTTAGACATTAATGGCTGTGTGTTGAGTTATTTTGATGGACAGCAAATTTACACTGTTACACAAGCTGTACACTCACTACTTTACATTGTAGCACAGTGTCATTTCTTCAGTGTTGTCACATTAAAAGATATCATCAAATATTTACACAAATGTGATGGGTGTACTCACTTTTGTGAGATGTATATGAAATTGCAGTAATCCATGCAAAAGATATGATTTGAAGTTGATCAAGTCAAGGTTTACATTCGTTAGTCTGGGGCTCAAGCTGGGAAATGTGAAGAAAAGAATTTGACTGTGCTGTAATGTATATGTGATTAAATAAAGACTTCTTCTTATGTATAAATGTACACACACTCAGGAGCACGAGTAGAACACGAATGAACAGGATTTTCATGAACACCAAATTTCTTGTGTAAATGCTCGTACAAACGATTTACACACAAACCCGTTCATATCCAGTTTTATAAATGAGGCACATTGTTAATTAGAATAAACAGATGATATTAAATCCTCGTGTCATTCTGAATAATAAAATGTACTCAGTGTGTCTCCGCCGTTTTATTTCATATTGGAGTACAAACACTTTTCTTTTTTACCATTAAGAATGAAACACTTGTTTCTTTTAAAACATCATCTTTAAATGTTTTTCTACCTCCTAACTAAAACCTCGTACTTAAGACAGGTTCTTTGGAGCTGTTGACGCCCTGCTCAGGGTTAAACAACAACGTCTTTACATTACCTTCATTAATAAATTGTCAAACTAACCTCTTGGTTTTTAAAAAAAAAAAATTTTTGGAGCAAAAGTCAGGTCCTCTCTCATTTCAACAGGTCCTCTTGTTGGTGAATACACAGCAATCTTCTAAGGGTATTAGGATTTCTCGGAGCAGACATTGTAACAGATCGTTGCAGAGTTTCTTCTGTGTTTTAACTACGAATTCTTAACCACTATTTTAACACTGAGACACACGACTCCCTTTAATTCATTAACAAACACATTTGTAAGAATTATGGTCAGCAAAACCCCCAAAAGAACACCTGTGTCTCTCTCTCTCTCTCTCACACCCACCCCCCGCACACCCACATGGTCACCAGAGGTCATAAATGTACTGCTGGGACATGGGATGTCAGAGCATAGACAAAAGCTTATGTATTTAGCGACAGTTCTGTGTAAGTATCCTCGTTGGCGGACCATTTTCTGAAATCTTGTTTATAGTTTAAACAAAATGCACGACTCTTTTAAAACACTGTCTTTAAAGAAAAAAGTTTTTTTCACCCTAAATATAACCTGGTTAGAAGGTAGGATATGTAATACATATTTTCATTTTCTTCAGACATATTGTCACTTCAGTCTCCACAACGAATAACACCGATGGTTTTGACCTTTCTTTCAGTAAAAGAGAACAACGACATCATACAGCCTTGAAGGACTGTAGAAATGTTTTACACATCACAGTGTTTTTCTCAACAACGTAGCCAATAAACAGTTCAATTATTTCACAAACCTCAGTCTGTTCATTTCTTGACAGAAGGATTACACATAGATCATACACATAGGGAGCTACACATGCATAACATGTCCAAAATTCTAATACATCTACCACATTCAGTCACCAGGTCTAGTATTTTCTGATAGATTAGTTACACAAACTGATAATTACCACAGAAGTAATTTCAGAAACAAAGATTCACTTAAACCACAAATGTACACATTGGTAGGGATCGTTAAACCCTAAAACACACGACTCGTACCTTAATTCATTAACATAAACACAATGTAAGCATTCTGGTCAGCAAACCCCCAGGAAACACTCGACTCTCTCTCTCTCTCTCTCTCTCTCTCTCTCTCTCTCTCTCTCTCTCTCTCTCTCTAACACACCCACACACACGCACGCACACCCCCCACACCCACATACACACACACACCTCAGATGTGTAGGACACTGTGTATAGGCCTACAAGACATTCCCCGGAAAATGTGTCTTCTAGTTTAAACAAAACTCTCGATTCTTTTAAGCAGCATTTTACATCCTAAAGGGTTAGGTTTAGAAGGCATGTAATACGCGCATTTCTTATAAAACACCGTCTTTAAAACGTTTACCTCCTAAAGGGACCTATTTAGAAGGTATGTAAAAAGTTTTTTTTTATTTATTTTTTCTTTTTTACATTTCTTCGGGTATATCAATGTTTTAGAGTATTTATTTCAGTACATTTTTATTCAAAGTCATGCCATTTTCTCAAAAAGTGCAATCAATAAAGTTTAATTTATTTCACAAGCTTACATTCTGCTCATTTATGTTCACATTCAACCATCGTGTATTTTCTAACAGCGGAGCTATACAAAACAAACCCCCACAATCTAAATTTAATGTGTGGTTGCAAGATAAAAATTCTAATTTATTGAATTAATTAAATATTTAAAGTTGTACACATTATTTTGATGAGTGGTGTTGACATAATAATGTTGATAATTACATCAACTTAACATTGTGTGTAATTTCTGCGTTAATTGATTTAAAACAAAATTTACGTCATAGTACATTTACATTTATTCATTTAACAGAGTGTTCGAGGACCTGTAGACTGAACAAATACTAAGTACATTACAATGTGATTATCATTTCACTTACCATTAAATTCTACTAAAGCAATGAATTTGGGGCATGTTCTCAATAGCGATGTGACCGATAGTGGACTCGTGTATAGGCTACACCTGCTAATACATTTGATGGACTATTTTGCACTAGTACACGTAGCTAATGCTAGTCATATTTAGCAGTGTCATTTGAATATCCACTCTTTAGTTTACCGTAGCAGTGGATAAGAAGGAAAAAGTTTCATTTGACAAATCTGTTCATCTAGAGAGGGCTTTTCATGTGTGCTATAGGAAAGATAAGCATGATTACATTTCTGCTTATTCATGTAAACCTCAACTACATTGTGTAATCTAATTTCATGTATTGATACATATTTTATTTTATTTTTTAAAATCTTTTGTCATTCGCACACGTAGCCTTCTAGCTCCACAGCCTTTGGACTGTGGATAGTTCTATGAGAGATAAAAGTAGTAGACACAGAGTGTTTATTTTTAGTCTATATTGCTCATTTCATTCAGTGCTTTAACGTCTATAAATCCTGCAGAGATGTTACGTATGAGATTTGTAATGTAAATCACGCTGGATTTTACTTACTATGTTATACAACTTAAAGGCAGTCATTTTTCCTGGTTTAAAAGACTGCATTCTACTGCAGACAATCTAAATGGAGAAACATAATTTTAAAAATGATTGTCAACTTAACAACTTGTGTTCATAATTATGGTAATTTAGTACATAACACTTAAATTCCTTTTAAATAATGTGAAAATAAAGTGCGTTTGTGTGCGTCATATTTTTGTTTGGATGTGTAATACACATGGCCGTACCATGTATAGTAACATTTGTGTCAGGAATGGATGGGACCCCGATTTAACATAACTAGCAACGTTTCTGTCACGAATGGATGTGAACCAGATTTAACATAACTGTATATATTTTATGACCTACCACAGAGAGTTTCATATTCTATGTGAAAAGAAGGACCATGTGTGCAACGTGTGTGGGGGCGGAAAAACACATGGCCGTACCAGTTATGAGAACATATGTGTCTGGAATGCATGGGAACCCGATTTAACATGACTATACATATTTTTATGACCTACCACAGAGAGTTTCATATTCTATGTGAAAAGAAAAAACATGAGTGTGCAACGTGTGTGGGGCAGAAAAACACATGGCCGCACCATGTATGGTCACGAATGGATGTGATCCAGATTTAACATAACTATTCATATTTTTATGATCATGACCTTTGATCTAGATATAGAGAGTTAGAATGTGTATCTTTTTGACCTTTGACCTATACCTGTCAAAACTACGGTTACAATATATACAAACTATCTCTCTCTGTCAGCATCTCTCTTGCCGTGCTGCATGTGGAAAGAGTCTGTCTATATATGTACTTGTGTGGGGTGAAAGAGGGGGGTTATGGGATTGCTACGGTGTCCCAAGAGGGCTGGCGGCATTACCAGCGGATAATCAGGAGCTGATTGGAGGGTCAGTGGTTAAGCTCCGTCACTCATCGTTAACAGCATCATGTATGAGAACGTGGAAAAAGAAAGATCCGGATTGAGTGACGGTGCAGAACAAAATCTGTATTCGTCTCTCCAAATCAAACAAAGCAACGTTATAAAGCAACAATTTTCATCAAACAGAAACCAGAGAAGAACTCGTTAGCTTCCTAACAATCCAACATTGTCAAACACTCACTAATTAAACTGAATACAATGACCAATATCCTGCTCTCTTATTGGTTAACAGCTCTGATCAACTCAAAATCCTACCAATATTCTCACTCAAAGCCTACCATCAGCATTATATCGAATGACATTAACACACTTAACACACAACATGTAGCTCAGAGCTCAGTCTTCAGTTTGCACTAGAGCTACAAGGCTCTAAACTGTCAACAGTGTGGAAAGTGAACGCTTAAATCATCACACACTGGTTTAGAAATCTATCTATACAAATAAAGAATTTTTAGCTGCTAGTAGTAAAGGCATAATGCTTTAGGTTTCATGATGCTAAACCGCTAGATATAAGCTTCACTTGTTAGCTACAGCACATTAAGCTCATAGCTTCAGTGCAAAACTGAAAACCACAACAAACATTTCCTAACTACATTCATAAGAAAGAGAGAAACCAAATGCAGTTTTTAAAGGTCCACGTTCAAGAACACATTTTGCTCCAAGCGAATTACCAGAAACACTGATATTTTGTAACTAAACCTAGAGCGGTGTAGACGTGTGTTTCTCCTGCGTCAGCCTTAGAGGAACTGCGAGACGAACTGGAAGAGTTTGTGTTTGTTCTCGGCCTGGAGGAAAAGAGGACTGATCTCTAGGTACACCGCCTCACTCTGCCGGTCCTCCATCAGCACCTGGTACAAGAGAAACACACTGTAATCCAGTCTGTACAGGATTTCGGAGGGTTTTTATAATTATTTATATACATTATATACATTTATTTACTTATATTGTGATTATTGCGGCCCAAAATGCTCGATTTTTCTGTGGCTTTTTTCAAATTTACGTTGTTTTTCACACAAAATTGTTTTGCGCGTTCTTCCGCGGTGATGTTTGTTGGTAAACGAGACCTTTTAGCTGTTACTCATGTTGACGGACATGAATCGAAGAGGAAATCTTGGCCCAGATCTGCAGAAAATCGGCGGTAAGTTTAAAACGTTGCAAGCTGTTCCGAATATTGCGGCGTTTGCTCGATTCTGCTTTCGTTTCTGCGATCGCAAATGGAACCGTGGAAGAAGCTGTTCACAGGATAAACATATTTATGGCACACTTGTACGATATCCTGTGTGAAGTTTACTTGAAGACATGTCGGAGACTCTGAAAACGTGTGAGGAAAGCTTATCTGAGACTGAGTCTGCCATTTGGCAGAAACCCAGTACCCTGAGGACAACATCCCCATTGTGACGCATGGTGGTGGTAACACTACAAAATGTGTATGTGTGTGTGTGTGTGGGGTGGGGTTAGGGGATGGGGTGTGTTGGCTCAAATTTAGCCTATTACCCAAAAGCACTTAAAATTCAACTTAGAAGCCAATACTCACATCTACCTCTGAACCCAGTTGGAGATAGAAAAAATACACCAGCCATGAGTGAGAAGAAGCAAGGGTCCAGCTTTATTGGTTCCGTTCCACCACACGAGATCCACACCGATGAGAATTCTCAGAAGTGATCTGATACCCTGAGCTTGAGCTCCAGTATTTATACTGAACTTACACAGTAAATAACCCATATGTTTCAAGAAGAGTATGATCTCACTACCAATAGGGTTAAAAAAGAGCTCATCTACCTTACTCTTATGTTCAAGAAAAGGGTTATTCCACTTGCACATAGAATCAAAACCAGAGGTTTTCAAATTACACATAGAATCAAAACCCATGGATTTCTAATAACCCAGAAAGTCAAATCCACGGGATTTCAATAACCCAGAGACTCAAAACTAAGGGATTTCAGTAACCCAGAGAATCGAAACCAAGGGATTTGAATAACCCGTAGAATCAAAAAGTGGAGAGACAAAACAATCTAGAGTGACCTTGGTCTTACTGTTATCTCACGGGGGGGCAGCTTGACTCAGCCACCCTTATAAATGGCTCCTCATGGTTCTCTCTTAACATTAAGGCCTTCCTTGCGAGCCTGTATTTCTAGTTTATAATTTATTTTCATATTTGCTCTATATCTCTATTTTATATATAGTTATACTGCTTGAAAAACGGTTTACTGTATTTCCTACTTCATAATATCATTATATTACCCATCTACTGTCCCACATATCCTATTATTCTGTTTTTTATAGAGTATATATATATATATATATAATAATAAGATATTACCCTTATAATATCTTAATATTCCTTTTTATTATTCTTATAAAGTTATTGTAGTATGTGTGAGAGAGAGAGAGTGTGTGTGTGTGTGTGTTATGTCTACTTGCCCGCCCTTGACTGTACGAGTGTGTGTGTGTGTGTGTGTGTGTGTGTGTGTGTGTGTGTTATCACTCCTCAGCTCGTACACTTCTTTTTGACTTTTTGACTAATAAACCATAGTGTATTACTCTTAAAGATCTAAGTAAAGTGTGAATCCAATTCAATATTCAATATCAGTCAATATCCGCCTCACACCGCTTCTGTGTGTCTTGGTGCCCGTCTTTTCTTCTTCTCCCCTTTACTGGATACTAGGTCTCCCTTATGTTTATTTCATGTCATTTTTATCCACAATAGGTGTCAGAAGTTGAAAGGGGGGTGAATACTTAGGAAATGCACTTAAATAATGAGGAAAACAGTCTGAAGAACACTCAGTCGTCAGTATACACTAAGAATTTAGTCAACATTTTTTCTAGGGCACTCTGCACTGCGTTGTGGGGAACACAGCGGTTCTGACAAACCTCTGAGACAAAACAGCGTCACGCACTGCAGTGATGCCTGTCTGTTAGTTTGCTTTGCCTCAGACTTATTTTGAACTGATCTAATGTTTTGTCTGCTTGTGGGTTGGAAGTCCGTGATAGTTATATAAGTAGATATTTATATAAATCTTCCACACACACACAAACATCATCCATCCATCACAGCACCACTTCTGAAGCGGGGAAAACTTCAGCCACAACAACTACAGGAACTGTTACCATTGCTCGAACGAGAAAGATTCTTATTAACGAACAACTTTTATATGGACAGAAAGATACAGTCCCTCTGAAACTACTGGAACGACAAGACCAATTCTTTTTCTTTTGCTGTAGACTGAAGACATTTGAGTTTGAGATCAAAAGATGAATATGAGACGAGAGTTTCAGCTTTTATTTCCTGGTATTTACATGTAGAGGTGATAACCGACATAGAACATAGCACGTTTTGTATCACACCAGCCAATTTGTAGGCGAGTAAAAATATTGGAACATGTGACTGAAAAGTGTTTCTTGTTACCCAGGTGTGTCCTGTTAAATTGACTGTTTAAACAATAAATAGCGCTGAACATCTACTCTTAGTTTTGGTTTTAGCCTTCAGTTTCACCTGTGAAGACTGCATCTGTTGTTAAAAAGGATAAGCCAACATGAAGATCAGAGAGCTGTCTATGGGAGAAAAGCAAGTCATTTTGAAGCTGGGAAAAGAGGGAAAAAGAATCAGAGGCATTGTTCAAACATTGGAGCATAGCCACTACATCAATATGGAATATCCTGAAAAAGAAAGAAAGCACTGGTGTACTGAGCAGCAGACACCGAATGGATCGGCCAAGGACGACAACAGCAGCTGATGACAGAAACATTGTGAGAGCTATGAAGGAACCCGACAAAACAACAGTTAGTGACATCAACAACAACCTCCACAGGGTAGGGGTGAAGGTCTCAGACACTTTGAGAGCAGAAACACAGGCCATACCACTTGATGCAGTTACTGCAAGCAAGGGATGCGCATCAAATATTAAGTGTTATTTATTTTAACTTACTTCAAGACTTGTCTGTTCCTATACATTTCCTTTTTCCAGGAAATAAAAGTTGAACTTTCATCTCATATCTCATTGTTTGATCTCAAACCCAAATGTTTTTGGTGTATAGCACAAACAAATGAATCATCTGTTCTAATAGTTTCAGAAGGAACTCTATATTAGCAGTTTAAAACAGCATTGAGTACAACGTGGGCCGTTTAAACTTTTCAGCCTTGAAAATCATCAAGAAAGGGGACTGTATATAAGGAAAAGCACCTGATAGCCATTGTGAAATCTGTAAAGTGATGCTTTGGGCCTGATTTGTTGGTGGTGGGGGAGGCGGTGATTAATGTTATCTGTAGTAGAGCCAATACGTTTGCAGGAAATAAAGCACTCCTTAAGAAAAATATTGTTTTATACAGAATCCCCGTATGTTTAAGATCATGACATGATTTAATAAGTGGTGCGCATTTGCACGATGGGTGCCAATACTTTCGGAGCTACCGGTCTGACTCACCGGTATATACCCAGCTGGCAGTAGGTGTGTAAGCTGTAGGCTTGTTTCAGTCAGCTTCTCTTGACCAAGTGCAACATCAAACTCCATCTCTCCTCCTCCACATTCTGCCACCTCACACAGCAAGGCAGAGACAGCACAGGCTGCACGCACACACACACACACACACACACACACACACACACACACACACACACACATACACACACACACATACACACACACACACAGAGTTCTGATTATTACTACTTACATTATCAAATATGTCTCCTTTACCACTGTTCATCCCTCATTCCTATTGAAGGGGGTGTGGCTTATGAGACAGTCCCAGTGAAGGAGGTGTGGCCTTTGTGTCTCAGTCATAGTGAAGGAGGCATGTCCTGTGTCTCAGTCAAAGTGAAGGAGGCGTGGCCTCTGAACTTTGCATGTTACTGGACTATGTTTGTGGATTACTGTTTGGATTTACCTGCCTGTGTGTCTCTCAATAAAACTGTTCATACTGCACTTGCATCCTACCTTATCTTCATTGCATCACGAAATGTGACAGAATATTCTGCCGTAACATGGATGCAGCAGGAAGACAAGGGAGACATCACGCTACAATGGGAGTAGCAGGACAATACCTTATCGGGAAACGTTCTGATTACTGACCTCACATTTCTTGTCCGTGCAGTTCCCTCAACGGTACGCCGTTGAACTGCCGCCAGAGACAGCGGGATTGAGCAGCTACCCGCTGGAGTTCCTCTTCAGCTGCCAGGAATATTTCTGCAGCCTGGCGTATCCCAAGCCTACTAAGAGACAGTGGATCGGGTTCTTGGTGTCCAGGTTTTGCGGACCGGCCCGTGACTGGGCGAAGCAGCTGGTGAGCAGAGTCCTCTGCCCTCCAGGATGTCACTCAATTTGCAGAACTTTTTATGGAGGAGTTCACGCAGCCAGGGCAGCTTCATGGTCTGGATTTACTGGGGTGGAGAGTCAATGGACAGCCCCAGCCTGACCTGCCCTTTAAGCTCTATTATGAGGGGATTGACAGGTCAGCCTCCACCGATCTGCTTCAGGTTCCAGCCAATGTGGAGGAGGTGGCACTGACATGCATGTCTGAGGGCTGCAGGAGGGAGACCAAGCTACAATGCCCTACCTGCAAAAAACTGGGTCTCCAGGAAGCATTCTACTGCTCTTCCACTGCAAAGCCCAGTTACTGTCCCAAGTGTCTGTTAACCAGGACAACCAAGCCCTGCTCAAGCCCAAGTCTACTGACACGGCCGACCAAGTTCTGCTCACACCCAAGTCTACTGATATGGCCGATATTAAGTGTCCGTGGATTTGTTGTAGAGTTTCGAGAAAAAGAAATTATTCATGCTGTTTGGAAATACAGCGTTATACTGTGTGTGTATATATATATATATATAATTAGTGTAATATAAACAGAAAATATATACAAGTCGATACCACAGTGTGGTATAAAAATAAAATAAAAGAATTTAATTAAAAACACTCCTGGAGGACACTGATACTGGCAGAGAGAGAGAGAGAGAGAGAGAGAGAGAGAGAGAGAGAGAGAGAGAGAGAGAGACTTTTAAATTGTCCTTTTTATTCAGTCATTTGGAAATCCTCCAAAATTCGAGACATGGTGGATAATGACAAGGAAAAAATCATTGATACATAAAAATAAAATAAATAAATTAATAAATAAATTTTAAAAATGTAGAGAGAAAACAAAATATATATATATTAATAGTAATAAAAATAGTAAAGGATATATATAAGTTGACACGAAACCCAAAGTAAAAAAGAGTAACTATTTCACATCCCGCTCTTTTTTTTAAAAAAAAAAAGATTAAGACTTAAAACTCCTGAACCTACAGAGCATAAAACCTCCCCAACTGCCCACAACTTTAAGTCTTGAGATAGAAAGAGACAGTGAGAGAGAGGGAGAGACAGAGACAAGAAAACACAAAGTACCTATTTCACAACCCACCCTTTTTTTTAAAAAAATGAAAGCTTAAAAGTCCTGCACCTACAGAGCATAAGACCTCCCCAACCGCCCAAACTTCCAAGAATTCCCGCAGCCTACGAGTCATTTAAAAAAAAACCGTATTCAACTTTGAGTCTCGCTTTGACTAGTGCAGTTAGCAGTTTTTCCGCCTCCTGAGTGCCTCCTCCCTGCATTTTGTTTTTTCTTGAAAGCCAGATAGCGAGCTTGGCTTGGCCTATTATAAAGTTTAGTAGAACCACAGCTTTATTTTTTGGAACGTACTTTGGCCCATATATGTAAAGGCTTTCTGCCCATGTAACGCCCAGCCCTCTGCACCAGGCTCTAAGTAGGAAGAACAACCTTTGTAATCTTTGACAGTGCAAGAACAAGTGTTCTACTGTTTCTTCCTCGCCACAGAAGAGACACTCCCTGCCCCTAGTGGGGTCCATGTGTGCCACGTGTCTGTTTGTGGCCACGGCCCCATGCACTATCCGCCACTGAAGATCAGCTGTGCGCTTCTCTATGGGCGGTTTGTACAGGGACCTCCAGCATCCTCGTGGGGAAGAGTCTGGTTCCAACAGCCCTGACCAGTGTGACTCTTTCAGTCCTGTCAGAGCACCTCTGTGCCCAACTTTGATACATGTTTCATACAGTACTTTCTTCGAGGCGTCCTCAAAAGTTGTCAGTGACGGTGTTTTAAAGGATAAAAGAGCTCCTTCCTCTCGCTGATTCCCCTCTACTGCCGCGGAGATTCGTAGAGGTGAAAAGGCCTGCTGATTTTCCTCTCGGTCCTGTCCCAATGCTTCCCTGAAAAGGGAGGGCAGTGCAGAGACCACCTCTCCCAACAGTCTCTGAATGAGGCGGCCCGACAGTACCCCCGTCTCAGTGCACAGTTCTCTAGCCGTCTTCCATCTGTTGCCAGCCCTCAGATTCTTGATTTTTGTGAGTCCTGCTCTCCGTAAGCGCTGTCGAAGATATGTTGATTCTAACATTTTGGATCGTATCACCGAGTTGTAGAACAACGGCTCCTCTTCTATGTTGGGAAAAAAGTCTGCACCAGTCCTGCTGATATTCAGTACTGAAGACCAGGCTCTCAGGACAGACTGGTAAAAAATTGTTGTAGCTGATAGGTCCATTTCCTTCAGATTCAGCACGAATTGGTGTTTATCGTACGCCAGGTCTTCAATACACTGAAGTAGGGCACAGGCTGTGCTGGCCCACACTATCCCTTCCCCATAGAGTAGCCTCTGTGCCGTCTGCAGTCGGAAAGTCTTGACTCGACTTGACAGGTCAATCAAACCCTGCCCCCCCTCCTGCAATGGCAGGTAGAGAACAGGGGCACGAGTCCAGTGCTGTCCAGCCCAGAAAAAATCCACAATCTTCTTCTGAATTTCTTTGATCAAAAACCCTGGGGGGTCGAGGGCAGCGAACCGATGCCACAGCATGGAGGCAATCAGGTTGTTGACAACCAGTACTCTCCCCCTATAGGACAACTGGGGCTGAACCCAGGTCCATTGAGACAACTTGGCACCCACCTTCTCCACTACCCCCTCCCAGTTCCTGTTTTGAAAATCTGGTGTTCCTAAAAACACTCCCAGGTATTTCAACCCAGCTTTTCCCCACTGGAGATTTCCGGGTAATGTAGGAGGGCCATGTTCCTGCCACTGCCCTATTAAAAGACTCTCACATTTATTCCAGTTAATGCGTGCTGAAGAAGCTCTTGTGTACATTTCTAGGCTGCGAGTCAGTGTTTGTATATCATCCTGATCTTTTATAAAAACTGTCACGTCATCTGCGTATGCAGACAGGACCAGCTTTTCCTGCACTCCGCTCACGGACAATCCCCGTAGTTCTGCTCTAAGGCGGCATAGCAGCGGTTCTATAGCCAGGCTGTAAAGCTGGCCCGATAACGGGCACCCCTGTCTAATTCCTCTTCCCATTTTAACTGGGCAGCTAAGACCCCCTCCAACCTTGAGTGTAAAAAAAGCCTCAGAATAAAACATTTTCAACCACAATAAAAAATTTCTCCCCACACCAAAGGCTTCAAGTGCCTGAAAAAGGTATTCATGATCAACCTTATCAAAAGCTTTTTCTTGATCTAACGAAAGAAGACCTAAATCCCAAGAATTCCATTTACATAGCTCTATAACGTCTCTAACAACAAAGATGTTGTCCATTATTGTGCGGGCCGGTATGCAGTATGATTGATTTCTGTGTACAATTGTGTGCATGCACTGTTTTAGTCTGTTAGCCAGGCATTTTGATAAGATTTTATAGTCACTACAAAGAAGTGCCACGGGTCTCCAATTCCTCAGGAGTCCCAGGTCTCCTTTTTTTGGCAGCAAAGTCAAAGCCGCTCTTGTGCAGCTCACTGGTAACCTTCCTGTGGTGAACGAACACTTGAAGACGTCCAGCAGGTCTGCACCTAGGAGTCCCCAAAAATGCTTGTACAGCTCGTTTGGTATTCCATCTATTCCGGGTGCTCTTCCCTGTGCGAGCTGCTGGACAGCAGTGGTCACTTCCTGCATTTCAAGGTTTGCGTCCAGCATACTGCTTTGCTCGAGGGTCAGTTTGGGCAGCTCCCTGAACAGCTCCTCCCTGCAGGATGGATCACAAGTCTCAGCGCGGTAGAGGTCGGTATAAAAGACTGTAGCTTCTCTCCTCATTTCAGCCGCCTCTTTTGTTATAGTTCCATCCGCTTTTCTAAGGTACAGCATCTGATTTTGTGGTTTCACCTTCCTGGAGAGATTGAAAAAGAAGGCACTGGGAGCGTCCATGTCCTTGATATTTGAGAAACGGGATCTTATTAGTGCTGTTTTGGCCTTTTCATGGAGGAAGGAGCTTAAAGACTTTCTCTTTCCCTCCAGCAAGCTACTCGTGTTTGGGTCATTTCTACCAATTATTTCACTTTCTGTTAAAATTATCTCCGCCTCGAGTTCTTGTATTTGGCCTTTTTTTTGTCTCTATTGAGTGTGCTGTGTATTTCTGACAAAATACTTTAATTTGTGTTTTTCCCACCTCCCACCAGGAGACCAAGCTGTTAAAATCTTCTTTTGTTTTTTTCCACTCACCCCAAAAAGCCTTAAAATTTCTGCAGAAACCCTCGTCCTGAAGCAGTTTTGTATTGAAATGCCAATATGATTTATACTTTTTTGTGACAGGCATCAGTAGATCTAGAGTAATTAAATGGTGATCTGAAAAACCAGAGGGGCTCATGACTGCTTTATAGATATTATTTCCATTTGCTCTGGTGATGTAGAACCTGTCCAATCGTGCTGCAGTGATCCTCATATTAGTAATTTTAACCCAAGTATATTTTCTGATTCCCTGGTTTCTCTCCCTCCACACGTCAACCAAGCCACACTGTCTGATAAGCCCCTCAAGTGCCTTAGCAGACTGTGGGTGTGGTTCCTCCCCGACCCTGTCTAGGGTAAAATCTATGGTGCAATTCCAATCCCCTCCCAATATTACCAAGGGATTTCTTCCACTTTGTCGTATTGCATTTTTTAATTTGTTAAAAAGTTGTACTCTCTCACTGCCGTTGTTGGGGGCATAAACATTTATAAAAACGCACTCTATTCCCTTTATTTCCGCCTGCACCATTAAAACCCTGCCCTGCTCCAGTTCTATCATGCGTGTGTTGGTGTCCCCCAATGCTCTGTTAAAAAGTATTGCTACCCCAGCACTAACACTTGTTCCATTGCTCTGGAAGATTTTCCCTTCCCACCACATTGCCCACTCTATCTCATTTTCCGGATTACTATGAGTCTCTTGTAAAAAAAATGATATCCATGTTCTTCTGTTTTATCAGTTCTCCGACTGCTGCTCTTTTGTTCCTATCCCTACCACCATTGATGTTTAAGGAGCCTATTTTTAATATCTCCATTGGAGGGATTAAAGAGAAAGAAGAGAAGACAGAAAAAACAGCAGTGCAGAAAAAGAAAAACACCCAGTGTAACGCCTTCATTTTTTCTTTCTTTTGGCCGAAGGGTTCCGTAATCTAGCTAGATGATTTTTTAAACGGTATCTCTTCCTTTGGTCTAGCTCCTTGAAACTTGCTGTGCGTTGTAACTTTACTACTGAAGCAATAAATTTTTCAGTGTCCGAAAAAACTCCTTGATCTCAACCTGTTTACCAAATGTATCATCCAGAAATCCCACAATTTCAGTTAGTGAATAGAGCTCTTGATCCTCCCCCAACTGCGACCCACTAATGTCTGAGATATCGGAGAAGTTGTCCTGGAATTCCTCCTCTTCCCCTTCCTTCTCCTGCTCTGCTTGCAGACTTACTGACTTCTCACTACTGTCTGCTATATCCATGTTTTCTGACCCCCCCCTTCTGCACCCCCCATACTATCTGACCCCCCCTTTACTGCTGTACCCCATTTTCCGTCTAGCCCCCCTTCCACTACTACACCCCCCGTACTAGGTGACCCCCCCCGCACTGCTGCACCCCCGGTGCTGCCCGACCCCCCCTCTACTGCTGCGCCCCCGGTGCTATCTGACCCCCCCTACACAGCTGCACCCCCAGTGCTATCTGACCCCCCTTCTACTGCCGCACCCCTGGTGCTGTTTGACCCCCCTATTCTGCTCCGTTTTTTTTCCTGCGCTATAAATTCCTGAGTTCTTCCTACCTCTGCGCCTCTCCCTCCAGGAGTCGGCTCGTCTGACCCCTCTCTTAGGTCTTCCCCTTTTTGCTCAGGTCTATGAGGTCCATTACCCCCCACAGTGGTTTGGTCAGTGTCCTGTCCTCCAGCACTCTCTGACTGCTCTACACTGCTCACATTAACCTGCTTCTCCACCCTGACTCCGCTCGGCCCGCTTCCTCTCCATCTTGTTTCTTATGTGGACACGCAAACTTTTTGTGCCCAATGTCCCCGCATTCAAAGCACCTCATGCTCCCAGTGTTGGCGTACAGCATGTATGATTTTCCCTCATACCATACTCTGAATGAAATATCCAGCGTGGGTTCATTCAGAAACATGAGCACTGTGCGCCTGAAAGAGGTCACGTGCTTCAGCGCGGGGTATTTACAGTTTAACGGAACCGTTCTCACACCACTCACTATTTTACCGAAGCGAGACAGCTCCCGCTCGATATCCTCATCAGGGATGAACGGCGGAATATTCGAAACTGTAACTTTAACTGTTGTAGCCCCCGGCGGAGTGACGGAATAAAGCTCTCCACTTACCTTTATTCCGTTTTCAGTCAGCTGGTGCACGAGTTCCCTCTCCTTCACCAACAGCACCACGGCCTTGTTCATTCTCGATGCCGCCACAATGTTTTCGCATTTAATAAGCTCCCCTACCGCCATTAGCACCTGCTCCACCGAGACCTCGGAGCTCACCTCACACAGCACCCCGTGACGGAGTGAGAGAGGCCGGGCTCCACCGCTCAGGTGAGCCGCCATCCCTACACCCCGCCACGAGATCAAACACTCCCCGCAGCAAAAAAAAACAGCAACTAATAACACCGCTTCCTTGATAATACTATCACACACTCACCCAGTGACTGTGCTCTGAAATTCCAGCTTGTAAAGAAAGAAATATATCTATATAAAAATAGAAAAAAGTTCATTCGCTCTCACACCACGCTCACACGCCACGCTCGCTCACAAACTCCCAGCATGCACCAGAGAGAGAGAGAGAGAGAGAGAGAGAGAGAGAGAGAGAGAGATTTTAGTTATCTTAAATGTGCACACACCCCTTATACTCTGAATGCAAGCATTAGTCTAAATTCACTGATACGGTGTCAGGATAAAAAGATTTATTAAAAGCATGAACATGTGAATAATTATTAGCGACACGAGGCTACATTTAGCTGACAGGACACGGGCTGACTGAAGATGCATGGTGGTCCATTAAGAGGTAGTTTATAACATTGCAATGCGTTTGCATCATTAACAAATAGAGAGAGATAGAGGGGGGAGAGAGGGAGAGAGAGTGGGGGAGAGTGGGGAGAGAGAGAGAGAGAGAGAGAGAGAGAGAGGGATTTGAATTGAATTTGAATTTCAAAAGCCTTTTTATTTACATGATTTTAAAACTACAATGACCTATTTCGGTCCCACAGAGTCATTTCAAATAACACTAACTAAATAGGCAGGGCAGGGCGGTGCAGGGAGGCAGATAGGTACATAGGTGATAAAAATAAACACCACTTCCAAATGCATCTGAAAAACCACAGGGAGTATAAAAAAAAATAAAAAAGAAAAAAAAACACAATAGTAGAAGTTGATTAAATTTCACTTTTTCTTCTGCAACCACACATAATGCCCCTTCCAGACACCATATATTTTCAAATGATACACGATCCTTCAACTAAAACCAAAAGCAGTCAAGACGTTCCACAGGTAAGTATGCTCAACTCTGTCGAAAGCCTTTTCCTGATCAATTAAAATCAAACCACATTCCAAATTAAAAATCTTTCCGACCTCTACAACATCCGTAATGAACGAAATGTTATCATGAATAAATCTACCCGGCACACAGTAGGTCTGGTCCGGAAGGATCACCTCTTCCATGACTATACTAAGTCGGTTTGCCAATACCTTAGAGAGCAGTCGGTATTCTACACAGAGAACTGAGACAGGTCTCCATGATCTTATGTCGAGTAGATCTCCTTTTTTGGGCAACAGAGTCAATACTGCTCTGCGAGAACTGAGTGGCAGCCGCCCCGTGACTAAACTGTCACCCAGTCCCTCCAGTAGGTCTGCACCCATTTCAGGCCAAAAAGACTTATAAAAGTCAGCTGGTAGACCATCGATCCCTGGTGCCTTGCCACTCTCCATACCCTGGAGGGCTCGTAGCAGTTCCTCTAGGGTCAACGCCCCTCCGAGGTCTGCATGTGCTACCTCTGACACCTGAGGGAGATCCTTCAAGAAGACGTTATCATGGGCCTGCTCAATGGAGATTTCACACATGTACAGTTCCTTGTAGAAACCGACTGCTCTCTTTCAAATTTCTCTATGGTCCACTAAAAGTGTCCCATCATCAGAAAACAGGCCATGTATCATCTTATTCTGACTATTCTTTTTTTCCACATTAAAAAAGAATTTTGACGGTGCATCCATACACTCCACATTCTGAAACCGTGACCTGACCAGAGCTCCTTGTGCGGTAACGTCTAGCAATTTAGTCAATAAACTCCTTTTTTGTTCTTAAATTTTCGATGCATACCTGGCGTCCTGTGTTTTTCATTAACTCTTGAAGCTCCATTATTTCGTTCTCCAAGGATGTCATGCGGAGAGTTGTGTCTCTAGTGACACTGGAGGTAGATTTCACACTTGTACAGTTCCTTGTAGAAACCGACTGCTCTCTTTCGAATTTCTCTATGGTAGAGAACCATACAATGGTCCGTAAATCCTACTGGTATATTTACACAACTTCTAAAAGCACTTAACTGGTGTTTAAAAGCATCAAATTTATCTAATCTGGCCATAGAGAGCATATTATTATAGGAGTGCACCCAGGTATACTGTCTCTGCATGTGGTGAAAATTTCTCCAAATGTCCACAAGGTCACAGGAATTCATTAACTCGACTAGCCTTCTACGTGATGGCATATGGGGCTCTACATGATTCCTGTCTATACCCAGCTCTGTACAATTAAAATCCCCCCTAGAATCAAAAAATCATCAGAGTCACAATTCTTCAGGACATTGTCTTCGTAAAAATAACATTCTTTCAATGGCTGCAGTCGGGGCATAAACACACACAAAAACGACCCACCTATTCTCATATTGAGCTCTAACCTTTAACAGTCGACCCTTTATGATTTCATCAACTTGATAAGAACAGGGGATAAAATTATGGGGAAATAAAATAGCTACTCCCCCACTGGTAGATGTCTTATGACTTAAAACGGATAACCCTTTAAACTCCCTGGCCCAGTCAGCAGCATTACTGGCGTCTATGTGGGTTTCCTGAGCAAAGATTACATCAATTTTCTTTTGCTTCACCGTTTCAAATAACAAAAATCTTTTATTTCTTTCCCTTGCTCCATTTAAATTCAACAAAGCGATTCGAAACTCACTCATAAATATGAGGAAAAATAATAGATTTACGTACATGATGTCTAGGATTGACTATCACTACCGTTATTGTCTAACATTACATTGACTTTTGTAAGGATTTTCTTTAGACGGTATCCCTCCTGATCAGTGAAACCCCCTTCTCCCATAAACCCCCTTGTTTTTTTAATTTAATGAACTGTTCCACATCCGGGAAAACTCGTCTATCCTCACATTCCTAGCATGTTTAGTCTTTCTCAGAAAAGCCTTGATGTTGTCCACAATATATTCATGGCTCGAAAAGCCACTTAGATTTACACTACATGTTATACTACAGTCAGACGCTTCGCTCTCGCTCTCTACCTCCACAGAATTCAGCTCCTCTGCGACATCTTTCCTCTTAGCCTGTGCATGAGGACGGTTTCTCCGTCTCTTTCTCTGGGGCACCTTGAACACATTCTCTTCCGTCTCCATATGAGAGCTATCATCCACAACTTCATCACCAAGGGACGGATCCACACTATCTAGTGACACCGTACTGTCCTGTGTATCCTTATCACCTAAATCCGGCTCAGTCTCAGCCTTCTCTTCTTCACCTGGTTTAGCACCGACACCCTGGTGAGAGGGGCCAGCTTCAGGTGTCTCCACCTGAGAAGGTGCTGCTGCTCCCTCTCCCGGTGTGTGGGCCCCATCCACCCCAACGTCCTCTCCAGCAGTAACCTCGTTACCAGCGGCCTCGTTAGTATCATTATCATTTTCGGGATTCACTCGTTTTTCTGGACAGGCCCTCACCAGATGACCAGATAAACCACACCCACAACACTTCATTGTAGTAGTAGTAGTAGCGCAAATAACATAATTAAAATCTTCCACCTTTACATTGAGTGTCAGATCCAGATCATTATTGTCCTTCAGAACCATGTACACACACCGTCTGAAAGACACGACATGTTTTACACGAGGGGATTTACTTGTAGTCGCGATCTTCTTGATCTGAGAGACTGGTTTTCCATAGCGGGATAGAGTTTGTGACAGAACCTCGTCCTTAATAAAAGGAGGAACATTCGACAGGATGACTTTTTTACACAGGGTTGATAAAGGAAGCACTAAGTGGAACACATCATCAATCACAACTCCACTGTCCACCATGTCGTTTACTAACTCCACCGTTTTCAGAAACAGCACGACGGCACTATTCATCCGGGCCGCAGACAGAATGTTGTCGTGTCCAACACTCTCCCCCACGGCCAGACACACCTCCTCAACGCTGGCGGTAGTGGCTACTTTAATAGCATGCCGCCGCGTGAGAGAATTATACTTCCCCGTACCTGAGGCAGCCATGCTCCCGACCACGGAAACAGCCACCCAGGCCAGCGAGAAAAATCACACACACACACACACAGACACACAACAAACAATAGTAGATTAAAACTCCCTCAGAAAACAAAGACCTAAAAGGAAATCGTATTTCTGAAGAAAAGACAGATAGAAAAATGAACAAGCGAACTTTGGAGCAGCGGCCTCGGCCACTGAGAGAGAGAGAGAGAGAGAGAGAGAGAGAGAGAGAGAGAGAGAGTTTCTGTGTGAGAGAATGTCTGTGTGTTAGAGAGAGAGTGTCTGTGTGTGTGAGAGAGAGAGTGTCTGTGTGAGAGACAGAGTGTCTGTGTGAGAGAGTGAGAGTGTGTCTGTGTGTGAGGGAGAGAGTGTGTCTGTGCGAGAGAGAGTCTGTCTGTGTGAGAGACATAGTGTGTCTGTGAGAGAGAGAGAGTGTATGTCTGTGTGTGAGAGAGAGAGATAGTGTGTCTGTGTGAGAGGGAGAGAGTGTGTCTGTGCGAGAGAGAGTCTGTCTGTGTGAGAGACATAGTGTGTCTGTGAGAGAGAGAGAGTGTATGTCTGTGTGTGTGAGAGAGAGATAGTGTGTCTGTGTGAGAGAGTGTCTGTGTGAGAGAGCAAGAAATTGTCTGTGTGAGATAGTGAGAGAGTGTCTGTGTGTGTGAGAGAGAGAGTGTGTCTGTGTGAGGGAGTGTCTGTGTGAGAGAGTGAGAGTGTGTCTCTGTGAGAAAGAGAGCGTGTCTGTGTGTGAGAGAGAGTGTGTCTGTGAGAGAGTGTGTGTCTGTGTGTTTGAGAGAGAGAGAGAGAGAGAGTGTGTGTCTGTGTGTGAGAGAGAGAGTGTGTCTGTGTTTGAGAGAGAGAGAGAGAGAGAGTGTGTCTGTGTTTGAGAGAGAGAGTGTGTCTGTGTGTGAGAGAGTGAGTGTGTCTGTGTATGTGTGAGAGAGAGAGTGAGTGTGTCTGTGTGTGTGTGTGAGAGAGAGTGAGTGTGTCTGTGCGTGTGTGTGAGAGAGAGAGTGAGTGTGTCCATGTGTGTGAGAGAGAGTGCCTGTGTGAGTGAGAGAGAGAATGTGTCTTTGTGTGAGAGAGAGAGTGTGTCTGTGTGTGAGAGACAGTCTGTCTGTGTGAGAGAGAGAGTGTGTCTGTGAGAGAGAGAGAATGTGTCTTTGTGAGAGAGAGAGTGTGTCTGTGTGTGAGAGGGGGTGTGTCTGTGTGTGAGAGAGAGTGTCTGTGCGAGTGAAAGAGAGAGAGAATGTGTCTGTGAGAGAGAGAGTGTCTGTGCGAGAGAGAGAGAGAGTGTGTCTGTGTGAGAGTGTGTCTGTGTGTGTGTGAGAGAGAGTGTCTGTGTGAGAGTGTGTCTGTCTGTGTGAGAGAGTGTCTGTGCGAGAGAGAGTCTGTTTGTGTGAGAGACAGAGTGTGTCTGTGAGACAGAGAGTGTGTCTGTGTGTGTGAGAGAGAGAGTGTGTGCATGTGTGTGTGTGTGTGTGTGTGTGTGTGTGTGAGAGAGAGAGAGAGAGAGAGAGAGAGAGAGAGAGAGAGAGAGAGAGAGAGAGAGAAAGAGTGTGTTTGTAATTATCACTTCATGGGGACATCATCATGTTTACACAGCAACCTCATGGGGACCAAAAACATTATGGGGACAAAAATCCACGTCCTCACAGGGGTGATGCACTGAAAAGTGTTGAGGAGGCTGTAAATAGACGCCTCACAAATTTTTATCTTTGGCATATAACGCATGATCTGGACAAACTGTGTGTGTGATCGGTTTGGTCTATGTCGCCCCCTTTAGTCTGGAACCGGTATTTTTTGGGGGAGGGGCTTGGCCAACCACTTCACACACTCTGCAAGTCTAATTTATGCAAATTATGGTACCACCCACTTAGTAAAGGACTGTGGCTAATCTGCATATACACATTAGCTCTATTACCTATTAGCGTACAAAAAGGGCCTGGTAAGTTAAAAGCCTAATTAG
Source organism: Ictalurus punctatus (assembly GCF_001660625.3). Taxonomy (NCBI): domain Eukaryota; kingdom Metazoa; phylum Chordata; class Actinopteri; order Siluriformes; family Ictaluridae; genus Ictalurus; species Ictalurus punctatus. The sequence goes on from NW_026521091.1 coordinate 1,395,389, forward strand.
ACTGTTAGAAGGTTAGATTGTTAGCATAAGCTAAACATTAATAAGTCAGAACAGATAGTTATCATGTTTTCCAAATAATTATAAGTCTTAATAATAATTAAAGTTTCAGTTTTTAAATTTTTGCACAGTGAAATGACACTTTTTAAAAATCTCTAAGCAGTAAAACGAAATCCTTTAGTCGGGTTATGGCGGAGTGTAGTTTTTTTGACTGCACTAATAGTTCGTAAACACCACACAGGAAGTAGGAAAAGAACTACATTTCCCATCTGCCCTGGCTGTCACAGGCTAATAGCACCAGCTGCTTTCCATTGCCCTAAGGAGTGATTCTACTGCTGCAACGAGAACAAATACAATGAAAGGTAAGTTATTATTATAATTTTTTGCAGTTTATAAGTTTGTAATTTTATTTCCGTGCTTTAAGACTTTATTTATAATTGAATCGCAATATTAAAGTAATTGTTATGCTAGCGGACTTTACTAGCCAGAGTTAGCACACACTTTAACCAATCCAGCACATTAGTAAGTACAATAAGTTAATAAAATGAAGTTAATATATTAAATAGGCTTTGGTGGTTGTCATGTCATGTGAATATTTAGTGTTATACCGACTTCTGTAACTAGCTTCACCATGTAACGGATAGTTCGGTTATAAATAGCAGAGTCAGGCTTCCTAAATAGATATCGATCTGAGCGCTGGATTGAGTTTAAAGCCTCTGAAATCGAGGACAGGGTGGACAGTAGTCTGGACCGAGCCCAGCTCATTAGTTCCAGTTATTAGTTTGTTATGAATCTGTAAAGCGCTGGGCGGTGGTGTGATGTGCTTCGATGTTGTAACTACAGCGCGCTCCTTTTATTCTGCGTCTCTAAACACCGCAGCTGAGCTGTGATCTGTGTGTAGAACAGGTTTTCACTCAGCACAGTTATTAGCAAGCACGGATATGGTTATTTTCTTACTCAGAACATCACTAGGGACTGAAAATCTCAATATATTAACATTTTCTTTAGAGGTAAAATGGCACGAAGGTGGAAGAAGAATAATTATAACTAGACCAGTACATTTCCTGAAGAAAATGTGAGCGGTGCTTGCCGTGGTGAAATCGGGACAGGGCGCCAATACATTCAAGAGCCGCCCGCGTGGGGTGCCAATACTTTCAAGAGCTGGACAGATATGGCACCAGCACTGTTAGAACCGGCCGTGTTTGAGAGCTGGCCGTGCAGGGTGCCAATATTTTATACTTTTGAGAGCCGGCCAGATCGTGTGCCAATATTTCTGAGAGCCGAACAGATCGTGTGCCAATACAGTTTAGAGCCGAATGTGTATGGAGGAAAAATTTTTACAGCTTTCTCCTTAGAGGGCCAATACTTTCGAAACTCAATGCCAGTCTATGGGAAATTTTCAGAATTCGAGCTTCCGTAGCGGGAATTCCGGCATTCCGATCGCTTATAAAAGTCATAGCACACTTCAATAAGCCGATCGATTCGACACCTCACCCGTCGATCTCCGACAAACGGTGCGGGACTAGTTATGTGCCGAAAAAAAGTGGAAGAATAATAATAATTATTATAATAACTAGACCGGTACATTTCCTGAAGAAAATGTGAGTTTCGAGAGTCGGACGAATAGGTTGCTAGAGGGGTTTAGCATGATGCTAGCATGTTTTAGCATGATGCTAGCATGTTTTAGCATGATGCTAGCATGTTTTCGCATCATGCTAGCATGTTTTCGCATCATGCTAGCATGTTTTCGCATCATGCTAGCATGTTTTCGCATCATGCTAGCATGTTTTCGCATCATGCTAGCATGTTTTCGCATCATGCTAGCATGTTTTTGCACATTTTAGCATCATGCTAGCATGTTTTAGCAAGTTTTCGCATCATGCTGGCATGTTTTCGCATCATGCTGGCATGTTTTCGCATCATGCTGGCATGTTTTCGCATCATGCTGGCATGTTTTCGCATCATGCCGGCATGTTGCTAGCATCATGCCGGCATGTTGCTAGCATGTGTTAGCACTGTACTGGCCGTGTAGGGTGCCAATACTTTTAAAGCTGGACAAATAGGGCGCAAATATTTTCGAATGCAGGACTCTAGGGCACCAATATAATCGAGAGGCGAAAGCGTAGGGTGTCAATAATTTCGAGTGCCGGACGCTAAGGGCAGCAATACTTTCGAGAGCCGACAGCATAGGGCGCCAATACTTTCGCGAGCCAGACAGATGGGGCGCCAGCATTGTTAGAGCCGGCTGTGTAATGCGTCAATACTTTTTAGAGCCGACTGTCAAGGGTGCCAGTACTTTTGAGAGCTGGCTGTGCGGGGTCCCAATACTTTTGAGCGCCGGCCGGATAGGGTGCCAATACTTCTAAGAGCCGAACAGATCGTGTGCCAATACGTTTTAGAGCCGAACGTGTACAGAGGCAAAACCTTTAGCGCTTTCTCCTTAGAGGGCCAATACTTTCACAACTCAATGCAAGTCTATTGGAAATTTTCCGAATTTGAGCTTCCATAGCGGGAATTCCGATCGCTTATAAAAGTCATAGCACATCTCTCCTCAATAAGCCGATCGATTCAACGCCTCACCCGTCGATCTCCGACAAACGGTGCGGGACTAGTTACGCGCCGAAAAAAAACGTGGAAGAATAATAATAATAACTAGACCGGTACATTTCCTGAAGGAAATGTGAGTGGTGCTTGCGTTGGCGAAACAGGGACGGGTGCCAATACTTTCGAGAGCCGACAGCATAGGGCGCCAATACTTTCCAGAGCCGGACAGATATGCTACAGTAAATGTTAATAATAATAATAATAATAATAATAATAATAATAGGACGTTATTTAAAAGCTCATACAGCTGATGTGATTTTTATTTAGTAGTTAATTTAACATGCTATGCTAACATGTAAACAATAAGATAATATTCCTGACGTACATTTTACACTCAATATTGTCTGTTTCTGTTCTATTTCACCAACAAAAATATTTCCAAACAAAGCCACAGCAGGTCCTGCTCCTTTTTCCTCCTAATTCCCTCATTTCTCCACCTTGGGATTAGTAAAGTATTATCTTATCTCATCTTTTGTTCAAATAGGAGATTTCTTATTTATTTTATTTATTTTTAAATAGGAGACTTTTTAATACTTTTATTAAAAAATGGCTTCATGTTTCAATTATAATGAAGCATTTGTTCAAAAAAAATGTTTTCAGTCCTTTAAGGATCATTGTAACTGATGATGTTTATTATTATTATTATTATTATTATTACTATATAATAATAATAATAATAATAATAATAATGCTGATGTGGTGTCATGTCCTCTGATGTCTGTGTGAGACAAACGCACTCATATTTCTGTTACATGGGAAACTTTAGGGTTAGGGTGCATACATACTCTGCTTTAAATAAACAGCAGGAGATTGAGCACCAGTGACTTGACACCTACAGCTGACAAAGCTGCAAGCAGGGTTCATACCTGCGCAAGAAAACCCCGTTGGATTTAGAGTCCGACGCCTCAAAGTGATTTAAGGAAACACTAGGCTATTCTACTGGAGCCGACGGACGTGTTTGTCCGTGTTTGACCCTTCTTCAACAACAACTTTGCAGTCTCGTTTATATTCTCAGGTTTCCGCACGTGGACGCCCTCTTCAGTACGTTCACTTCAGTCAAGTAATTAGTAATTAAGTATTTACTAGTTTACATGAACACATTCGGACGACTTACTTTACGTCAAAGCATTTTTCTAGTATAAAACACAAGCGTGTTTGATGAATGCCAAGGTGCTTTCCTGCTCATCTGAATAGAGTTCCCTCTGCATTACTACACAGTTTCATAACAGGCTTCAAGTTGCACAGGTGAAACCCCAGTGTAGTTCAAGTCCAGTGCCCTTTTCTCTCTGCAGTCGGGAAGATAGTGCACACGAGTTAGGTGACACAGACCGCTGACATGCCTTGAGCAGGCTTCAAGTTGCGTAGGGGAGACCCCAGTGCATTCCAAGTCCAGTGCCATTTTCTCTTGGCCATCAGAGGAAGGGCGCATGAGACAAGACTTAAGTGCATTTCCTTGGTTCATTTATGTTCTGATGGTTTATGTTTTGATCGTTTCAATGTGCCAACCTTCTTTACCAGCCGTAATCGCGATGGAGAATGAGACAAGGCTTAAGAGTAACTCCAAGGCTCATTTACGTTTTGATCGCGCATGGTTGCAAGTTTACAAAGTGTCATGGGTCTTTTCAAATGGCTTCATGTTTCAATTATAATGAAGCATTTGTTCAAACAAAAATGTTTGCAGTCCTTTCAGGATCATTGTAACTGATGATGTTGTTGTTATTATTATTATTATTATTAATAATAATAATAATAATAATAATAATAATAATAATAATAATAATAATAATAATAATAATAATGCTGATGTGGTGTCCTGTCCTCTGACTTCTGTGTGTGAGAGAAACGCACTCACATTTCTGTTACATGGGAAACTTTAGCTGTATTATATGTGTGTGTGTGTGTGTGTGTGTGTGTGTGTGTGTGTGTGTGTGTGTGTGTGTGTGTGTGTGCGTGTGATCAGTGTTCTGATATATCATCATTTCTCCCCCAGGTTGAGTTGGTGTTTTCTCACAGAGGAAAGCTGTAGAGTTCTGTCCTCAGTTCTCAGATCAAACTCCTCCAGACTGAGAGAACTGAACCTGAGTAACAATAACCTGCAGGATTCAGGAGTGAAGCTGCTCTCTGCTGGACTGGAGAATCCACACTGTACACTGGAGACACTGAGGTACACACACACGCGCGCGCGCACACACACACATACACACACACACACACACACACACACACTCACAAACACACATCCAGTTTCCATCAGTGGTGACTGTAATTGTAGTGATGTACAGTGCATCCAGAAAGTATTCACAGCGCTTCACTTTTTCCACATTTTATGTTAGTCTTATTCCAAAATGGATTAAATTCATTATTTTCCTCAATATTCTACTAACAATACCCCATAATGACAACGTGAAAGAAGTTTGTTTGAAATCTTTGCAAATTTATTAAATATAAAAAACAAAAAAAGCACATGTACATAAGTATTCACACCCTTTGCCATGACACTCAAAATTGAGCTCGGGTGCATCCTGTTTCCACTGATCATCCTTCAGATGTTTCTACAACGTGATGGGAGTCCACCTGTGGTAAATTCAGTTGATTGGACATGATTTGGAAAGGCACACACCTGTCTATATAAGGTCTCACAGTTAACACTGCATGTCAGAGCAGTGTAGACCTCTGAGACAGGATTGTATGGAGGCACAGATCTGGGGAAGGGTACAGAAACATTTCTGCAGCATTGAAGGTCCCAATAAGCACAGTGGCCTCCATCATCCATAAATGGAGGAAGTCTGGAACCAGCAGGACTCTTCCTAGAGCTGGCCGCCCGGCCAAACTGAGCGGTCGGGGGAGACGGGCCTTAGTCAGGGAGGTGACCAGAAACCCGATGGTCACTCTGACAGAGCTCAAGCGTGTCTCTGTGGAGAGAGGAGAACCTTCCAGAAGAACAACCATCTCTGCAGCACTCCACCAATCAGGCCTGTATGGTAGAGTGGCCAGATGGAAGCCACTCCTCAGTAAAAGGCACATGACGGATCACCTGGAGTTTGCCAAAAGGCACCTGAAGGACTCTCAGACCATGATGAAACAAAGATTGAACTCTTTGGCCTGAATGGCAAGCGTCATGTCTGGAGGAAACCAGGCACCAGTCATCACCTGGCCAATACCATCCCTACAGTGAAGCATGGTGGTGGCAGCATCATGCTGTGGGGATGTTTTTCAGCGGCAGGAACTGGGAGACTAGTCAGGATCGAGGGAAAGATGAATGCAGCAATGTACAGAGACATTCAATTCAGTTCAATTTTTTCAATTCAATTTTATTTTGAATTTTATAGCGCTTTTTACAATAGACATTGTCTCAAAGCAGCTTTACAGAAATATCAACACGGTATACAGATATTAAAGGTGTGAATTTATCCCAACTGAGCAAGCCACTGAGTGGCGACGGTGGCAAGGAAAAACTCCCTAAGATGTTTTAAGAGGAAGAAACCTTGAGAGGAACCCGACTCAGAAGGGAACCCGTCCTCATCTGGGTAACAACAGATAGTGTGAAAAAGTTCATTATGGATTCATATGAAGTCTGTATGGTGTTAAGAGCAGCCGTAGTCCCAGCAGTCTGGAATTGGAGTAGATTAGAACTCCATCCAGAGGCAGGACATCCGAAACGGATCAGGCAGGTCCGGAGATCAGAAACGATCTGGATCTCTAGTATCTCCATAAATTCGTGTGGGGCTTGGTGAAAGGAGAGAGGGAGAAAAAAGATAATTATGACTGCGAAGTAGTAGAACAGAATCTAGTCAGGGTAAGCTTGAGTAAACAAATACGTTTTAAGCCTAGACTTAAACACTGAGACTGTGTCTGAGTCCCGAACACTAATAGGAAGACTGTTCCATAACTGTGGGGCTCTATAAGAGAAAGCTCTTCCCCCTGCTGTAGCCTTCACTATTCGAGGTACCGTCAGATAGCCTGCATCTTTTGATCTAAGTAGACGTGGCGGATCATATAAAACCAAAAGGTCGCTTAGATATTGTGGCGCGAGACCATTTAGTGCTGTATAGGTTAATAAGAGTATTTTATAATCAGTGTGAGATTCCACTGGGAGCCAATGCAGTATTGATAATATCGGTGTGATATGGTCGTATCTTCTGGTTCTAGTTAGGACTCTAGCAGCTACATTCTGGACTAACTGGAGCTTATTTATATTCCTACTGGAACATCCAGACAGTAAGGCATTACAGTAATCTAGTCTAGAGGTGACGAAAGCATGAACTAATATTTCTGCATCATGTTGTGACATTATATTTGTTGGCAAGATGTTGTTGTTATTAAGGGAACAGTCCTCTCCTGCCTCAGGTCTTATCTGACCGATCGTTATCAGTTCGTAGATGTAAATGGTGATTTCTCCATGCGTACTGAGGTTACTTTTGGAGTTCCACAGGGTTCTGTTTTAGGCCCACTGCTCTTTACTTTATATATGCTACCCCTAGGTCAAATTATTCGTAAACATGGATTTAGCTTCCACTGTTATGCTGATGATACACAGCTGTATGTTTCAGCGAAGCCAGAGGACAGACAGAAGCTTAGTAAAGTTGAGGATTGTGTAAAGGACATTAGACGTTGGATGTTAACTAACTTCCGTCTACTTAATTCTGATAAAACAGAAATACTTTTATTAGGCCCACGTGTAGCTAGAAGTATTCTTTCTGATCACATGGTTACTCTGGATGGTCTTTCTGTTTCATCATGTGCAGCAGTTAAAGACCTTGGAGTGATTATTGACTCCAGCCTATCATTTGATGCTCATGTAGATAATATTACTAGGACAGCCTTCTTTCATCTCAGAAATATTGACTATATAATGACTGCATCATACTCCAAAAAAGTTGGGACAGTTGACTGTTTACCGCTGTGTAACATCACCTTTTCTTTTAATACCACTTATTAAGTGTTTGGGTGCTGAGTGAAGACACCAGTTGGTTAAGCCCCCCATTCATCCATTATACATTTCTTTAGCTGTGCTACTGTACGAGGCCTTCAGTGCCTTATTTTGAGCTTTATAATGCGCCACACATCGGAGGCAGGTCAGGACTGCAGGCAGGTCATGCTAGCACCAGCACTCTCTTCTTACACAACCATGCGTTTGTGGTTTGGCGTTGTCCTGCTCTGGATGGCAGCATGTGTAGCTCCAAAATGTGTACATATCTTTCTGCATTAATGATGCCCTCACAGATGTGTGTTACCCATACCATGGACACTGACACGCCCCCATACCATGGACACTGACACGCCCCCATACCATGGACACTGACACGCCCCCATACCATGGACACTGACACGCCCCCATACCATGGACACTGACACGCCCCATACCATGGACACTGACACGCCCCATACCATGACAGACGCTGGCTTTTGGACCTGACTCTGATCACAGCTTGGATGGTCGTCTTCCTCTTTGGCTCGGAGAACACGACGGTTGTTTTTCCAAAAACTATTTAAAATGTCGACTCATCAGACCACAAAACAAGATTCTAATGTGCTACTGTCCATCTTAGATAAGACCGAACCCAGAAAAGTGGTCGGAGCTTCGGGACAATGTATGGCCTCTGCTTTACATAGTAAACCTTAACTTGCATCTGTGGATGCAGCGGCGAATGCTGTCGACTGACTAAGGTTTACCAAAGTATTCCCGAGCCCATGTCAGGATCTTCATTACAGACTCATGACGGTTTTTAAGACAGTGACGTCTGAGGGAGCGGAGATCACGCACATTCAGAAGTGGTTTTATGCCTCGCCCTTTACGCACCGAGATTTGACCGGATTCCTTGAATCTTTTAATTATATTGTGCACTGTAGAAGATGAAATGACCAAAATCCTACCGATTTGTCTTTGGGGAATGTTCTTCTCAAAGTGCTGGATTATTTGCTGACATCTTTGTTGGCAGATTGGCGAGCCTCGACCCGTCCTTACTCTTGAAGGACTCTGCCTTTTTTGAAGGCTCCTTATGTATATGATTAGACGATAATTAGACCTCACCTGTTTCACATCGCCGCCTTCTTTCAACTCGTCACATCGCTATTAATCCTAAATGACCCCTGTCCCAACTTTTTTGGAACGTGTTGCAGCATCAATTTCAAAATGAATGTTCATCTTCCAGAAACTTTGCAGTTGATTAGGTAAAACATCAAATACCTCGTCTTTGTTTTTTGTTTAAATACAAGTCAATGTACATTTACAAATGACTCCTCATTGTTTTATTAGCATTTTCCATACTGTCCCAACTTTTTCGGTATTGGGGATGTCTAATGTCACTACATGATGCATAAATATTAGTTCATGCTTTTGTCACCTCTAGATTAGATTACTGTAATGCCTTACTGTCTGGATGTTCCAGTAGGAGCATAAACAAACTCCAGTTAGTCCAGAATGCAGCTGCTAGAGTCCTCACTAGAACCAGAAGATACGACCACATCACACCGATCTTATCCACACTGCATTGTCTCCCAGTGAAATCTCACACTGATTATAAAATACTATTATTGACCTATAAAGCACTGAACGGTCTCACGCCATGCAACTTTGATCAAAAGATGCAAAGTATGTTTGCATAAGTAGTATGCTAGAGTACGAGGCGTATGAGTTCCACTCTCCTCTGTGAAATCCACCTTCATCTTCTGTTTCTCCATCACTGCCTCCAGCTCTGTTGCCTTTGACATCCTGAGAGAAAAAAAACACTCATCATTTATACACATCATTAGCGCATGTGTGTGTGCGCGCGTATGTGTGTGTTTACCTCCAGCAGTGCCTTCTGTACGGCAACTTGTCTGTACACCCTCGCTCCTTCTTCAGGAATGACAGCGCGAAGTTCCTCTTTATTCAGAGAGAATAGCTGAGCTCTTGTTAACACACAAAGACACTGTGTAGTCCCACATGCATACATACACACACACACACACACACACACACACACACACAGATATTAATAAATTAATAGATAATAATATTTTATAAAAATTTGACAAGAGGCAGTGATTCACACAGGCCACTATAGGGAGCCGGAGCACAGACTGCCCTTTTACTAGACCATTAAAAATAAAGAGAATTAGAGTCACACCAGTAACTTTGTTCCAACAAGAGTAACACACACTTTCTGTCAAACTGTCAATCAAAGTAGTGTGTGCTGATTTATAGCCCTTTGTGCTTCTCAGGCCGACATTTGTGTAAGTGGCCTAATTTATGACCGGGGTGGGGGGGGGTAACCCTATCGATTGTATCAGTGGGTCAATCTAGCTCCTGTGTGTCTGGGCAGTGGTGGAGAGGGGTGTGTGGGGGAGTGGCCCCCCAACAAAGGTGTTCATGTTAATGAGTCTGTTTTTTTTTTCTTTTTCTTTTTTTTCTTTTTTTTTTTGGGGGGGGGGGGGGGGGGGGGGTGAAATACGTCTGAAAAGCGTATCAATGGTGAATATGGGGCTGTGTTTGTGTTACTGTGTGGCGTTATTTCGTTTGTGTAAATACACTGTTAGAAAAGCATGATGTTTGAATGTGTACATATAGGAGTAGAATATTTGTTTGTGAAATAAATTAAAACAATTGTTGATTATGTTTTTAGGAGCCCGGTTTACCTTTGAATAAAAAGTGTAGGAGGTAAAGCGTTTTTAAAAAAAAAAAAAAAAAAAAAAAAGAATCTGTTTAAAATAATCGTGTGTATTGCATACATTCTAAACACAAATCTTTAGGATGTAAAAATGGTTAAACGAGCTGTTTAAAAAGAATCACACATATTACACGACTTCTAAACAAAAGATCCTTACAAGGTAAAAATGTTAAAGTGTAGGCTAAAAGAATCTCCGTAATGTTTAAACTAGGAGACAAACAACGCAATCACCTCTCTCTCTCTCTCTCTCTCTCTCTCTCTCTCTCTCTCTCTCTCTCTCTCTCTCTCTCTCTCTCTCTCTCTCTCTCTCTCTCTCTCTCTCTCTCTCTAAACCCCGTCCATACATACAGGTTTCAGACACACCTCTCTCTCGCTCTAAACCCCACCCATACATACAGGTTTCAGACACCTCTCTCTCTCTCTCTCTCTCTCTCTCTCTCTCTCTCTCTCTCTCTCCCCGCCCATACACGTGTTTCACCGGTAGACAGTACTTTCTGTCAAACTGTCAATCGAAGTAGTGTGCTAATTTATGATCTTTGTGTTTTTCCTGAGCAACAGTTTGTAGGTAGTCTAATTTATGATCTTTGTGTTTTCCTGAGCAAGAGCTTTGTGTGGAGACACTTATTTTATGACCGGGGGTCGTGGTGTAAATCCTATCAGTATGTTTATGATAATGAGTTGGGGTCTGG
>NW_026521091.1:1411327-1413827 GCF_001660625.3 Ictalurus punctatus
TGTTTAATTCTAGAATGATGGAGGGAAAGAGATCAGACTCACCAGAACCCAGCTGTGTGTCCATGAAGAGTGACCGGTCAATGGATCGTCCAATTTACTTCAGAGACGGAGCCAGTTCTCCTGATGTGAGGTGAGTACAGTGAGGTGTTTTACAGCAGTGTTCCACCTGATCAAACTCACTGGTCTCATTCTGAAACCCTTCATGATCTTTATCAGGTGTTGAAGCAGTAAAACACTAAACAGTGCAGGGCTGCAGCTCTCGGACTGGCAGTGAGGAAAACTGCTTTAAGAGTTCAGTTCAGCCTGCAGTCCCTGAGCTGGAGGGTCTGTGGTGTTACACAGCAACATTTACACCTGGGACATTAATGACTAGATCACTATTTTATTCATAAACATGTTAGTGTCAGTGAGAAATCCTGAAATCAGTGTATTGTGTTAAGAGGATAGTGTTAAATATCTGTCTCTGTATGTATTAGTGTGTGTTGTGCAGCTATGAATACATATAGTCTATATTACATCATGTGTTTTATTTCTTCACAGACCACAACAGAAGAAATCAAACCTCAGCAGAAATCAGTTGGACTCCATATTCAAGGTGTGTGTCTTTTTAATGTGTGTAACTTGTGTGTGAGCAGGGTGACTTTTATTCTTGTGTGTGAGCAAGAGACTTTTATTCTTTTCATAAAATAAAAGCATCTCTCTGTGTGTAACATTATAATATTTAGATGTGTTCCTGTGTGTTTCTAACCAGGAGCTGGAACACAAAGTCATCACTCTGATAAAGAATGAACTGAAGAGGTTTAGGAAGCTCCTGAGTCCAGATTACCCAGCATGCACTGAGAGGGAGGTGGAGGATGAGGAGGATCTGCACAGTGTCAGAGACGGAGCGCTGAAGATCACACTGCACGTCCTGAAGAACATGAACCACACAGATCTCGCTAACACACTGCACAACAGTAAGAGCTCTGAGTCATGGCTTTATTCCGTCAGGTTCACTTCAGAGAGAGGAAATAGTTTTAGATAGGAACACTTTTAGTTTGAAGTTTGAGTTTAGTATCATGTACATCTGCTGCTTTTCTGTTCTGTTCGTGGTCCAGCTTGTGGTGACTCTGTACAATGGTCCTGTTCCTTCAGGAATATTTACTACATGAATCAGGAATGAACAGCAGCATTTGAATTTTACATTTAATCCTGTGTTCAGTGATTTTACATTAAAACATCTTATTACTTTGTTTATTAGAGTCTGTGGCCTCTGTGTATCAGACAGAGCTGAAATCCAGCCTGAGAGAGAAGTTTAAAAGAATTAATGAAGGAATCTCACAGCATGGAAGCTCAGCACTTCTGAATGAGATCTATACAGAGCTCTACATCACAGAGGGGTGGAGTGGAGACGTCAATAATGAACATGAGGTGAGACAGATTGAGACAGCGTCCAGGAGACCAGCAGCACAGGAGACACCCATCAAATGTAATGATCTCTTTAAAGACAAGTCCATCAGAAGAGTGCTGACTAAAGGAGTTGCTGGAATTGGAAAAACAGTCTCTGTGCAGAAGTTCATTCTGGACTGGACTGAAGGAAAAGCAAATCAGGACGTCACCTTCATGTTTCCACTTCCCTTTAGAGAGCTGAATCTGATGAAGCAGAAACATCTCAGTCTGATGGATCTTCTTCATCACTTTTTCCCAGAAATAAGAACACTAGAAGTAATAGACTGTGACTCCTACAAAGTGGTGTTGATCTTTGATGGTCTGGATGAGTGTCGACTTCCTCTAAATTTCCAGAAGAATGAGAGATTGTGTGATGTGACAGAGTCAGCCTCAGTGGATGTGCTGCTGACGAACCTCATCAAGGGGAATCTGCTTCCCTCTGCTCTCCTCTGGATCACCTCTCGACCAGGAGCAGCCAATCAGATCCCTCCTGAGTGTGTAGACCAGGTAACAGAGGTACGAGGGTTCAGTGATCCTCAGAAAGAGGAGTACTTCAGGAAGAGGATCAGTGATCAGAGCCTGGCCGATAAAATCATCTCACACATGAAGTCTTCAAGAAGCCTCTACATCATGTGCCACATCCCAGTCTTCTGCTGGATCTCAGCCACTGTTCTAGAGAGAATGTTGGGTGAAGCAGAGAGTGGAGAGATCCCCAAGACTCTGACTCAAATGTTCACACACTTCCTGATCTTTCAGATCAAACACAAGGAGCAAAAGTACCATCAGAAATGTGACCCTGATCCTCAGCAGACCAGAGAGAGTATCCTGGCACTGGGAAAACTGGCTTTCCAACAGCTGGAGAAAGGAAACCTGATCTTCTATGAGGAAGACCTGAGAGAGTGTGGCATTGATGTCGGAGAAGTGTCGGTGTACTCAGGAGTGTGTACCCAAATCTTCAGAGAGGAGTTTGGGCTTCACCTGGGGAAGGTGTTCAGCTTTGTACATCTGAGTGTTCAGGAGTTTCTGGCTGCTTTATATGCATTTTTCTGCTTTATTTTTAGAAAGACAAATG